>NC_090207.1:15872500-16037500 GCF_033026475.1 Channa argus | reverse complement strand
AACAGGAAAATAGTTGCTCTAAAGAATCTGATATAGCCTTGTTTAATCAATCGCACAAATCAAAATGTAAAGTATTTAAATCTTTTGACTTCTACAGAGAGAAAAGCCTGTATGCTTGTTTAGAGAAGTGAAGGTCATTTTGAATTTGAGCTATGGGTATTAATCTGGGTCTAGGGAGTTAATATTTTAACCACTTCTCCATTTTTGTTTACAAAGAGAACCATGCTTTCTTTTTAGTATTTTAATGTAACTATTGAAAACGTTTTGCTCATGTTGTGTTACTGGCTGCATTATTATTACAAACAAAAACAGTCTTAAGACAAGGGCCACTGTGTTTCAGGTCAAAAGGGTTTGTTTCCTTGGGACCAGTAATGTGCTCAGTAAATTTCAGAGAATTCACAACTAGACTTTCTTTAAGTGGAACATTCTACCTAATGGTAAAGTCAGAGGTGCAAAAAAGTATGATATTCAGTACATTTGTCGACCATAGAAATGTTTCTCAACATGCCAACTCACACAGCAAAATTTTTCACAGGCAACATCTAGGGATCAAATACTAGCCGGGCGAAAACGGCAGCATTACAACAAAATCTATTTTACCATTTATCTCATTATATTGACAAGGAATTGGCAACAGAACCAGTAGAGGCAGTTGTAAAACATTTGCACTATATAATCAGTTATGTATTTGTAGTTTAAATGTCGCTCTGATTTACTGTGTAGCAAGCTAAACAAAATTCCTCATAACCAGTAATCACTAACGTCTATGCAGTACCGTTTTGAATTTAAGTTTTGAGACCTCATCCCTGGTCAAAGATCAGTGGTTTTTGTCCCTTCCGGGGTCGCCACAGCGGAAAGTTTCCACACACTGATTTGGCATGAGTTTTAGCCAGATGCCCTTCCTGCAGCAACCTTCTCATTTTAGGCAGGCTCGAACTGGCACCAAGGTGACCCTTGGTGGCTGGGCGGGGCCACACCAACCCAATGTCTACCACTGCGTCACCAGGCCCCCTTAGACATTATCCCTGGTGCTAGCTGGAAAGTATGTAGTGTTGTCTAATAACAAGTTTGACTGTAGAGGTCACATTTAAACAGTTTGGTGGGACCCAGGAGCATTTGCAATCAAGTTGTGACGATATTAGTAGGAAATGTCAGACTTAGAAATTGATTAAGAGTCAAGAAGACTTTTCAGTATGTATTAGTCTGTATACACCTACACCTTTTATTTGAAACTGCTTTATGACATGTATAATTACTACTTAAATGTCTTTTTAAACCCAATCTTATTTTCACAGGGTGTGATCGGTGTGCAGCTGGTGGTTACTATGGTAATGGCCAGTGTAATTCAGAAAATCATACCTCATTATTCCTTTGCAAGATGGCTACTCTGCAGTGGCAGGTAATGTAGGATCTTGTACATGCTGTTTCAGCTAGTTAGTCATAGTGCTACAGTTGCATTTCCTCAGTTTTCTTGCCTTCTTAGATGTTTGTTCGACAATGGAGATCAAAATGTTTACTTAGACAGTGATGTTTTTTTGTTTTTTTAAAATAGAAGAAGAAAAAGAATCATTAAACTCTGCAAAGATTTAAAGGGCATCAAAACATTGGTATAACCCTAGAGGATGGTGAATAAAACTGTGGCCGCCTAATTTCCTCTAATTAGTGCCACACATGTTTTTCAGTAAACATCTTCTTGGAACACATTTAATAATGCATTTTTTTAGGGCACACATTTTTTTTTTTGCACAACTTTACCCTAAGCAGGAAGCCTGTAGCACCCCTACAGAATATTTTGTAATTAAGTTTCCATAATGAATAATATACAAGGAAAAAAAAGAAGCTGTCCTCCTATCTCCTCTACCACACAGCGTGCTTCTAAAGATGCTCTGGCAAAGGGTTTCTAAACAAAGTTAAAGAAGGTGGCTGAAATCTTCAAAGGATGGTCTTAAATTAGCTCTTATTTCAAGCTCAGTCCTTAAGGACCGATAGCCTTGCTGTTGTAAAGCCTCTTAGGTGCTTTTTTAGATGTTTATCAAAGTTGCTGGTGTAAAGTAAAGCTCTGGGAAATGTGTGTTGTATGAGAGTTAATCATAAATCTAAGAGCTGTAAGAGACTGTTAGATTCTTGGAATGAAGTCTTAATGCCACTGCTTTCAAGAGCATTTTTCAATAAGATTTTAGAAATTATTGCCTTTATGGAGTGATGTAAAGGCAATTGAAGCCTTTAAATGTAAGTCAATTTTCTTTATTCTTACTAGATATGCAGAATATTTCTTAAACACTGTTAAGGCCAGATCACTCATTTTTTTCATCTCCTCTTTCCATATATAGCAGTATCAACATAATAAATCATTTTATACTTTAGTACAACTAATGAATCCTTAAGCTATATTTTTTCTGCTGGTCCACAACTTTAAAATATCAGGTTATTGTGGCTGTGCCTGTCTTTCCTCGTTCTCACTCTTTCTTCCATGTTTTTGTATGAACCAAATATCACATCTCCTTCCTTTTCTTTGTCCACAGTTTGCGGTGGTATCAGCACCCCACGGAAGAGGAGTTGAGAAGCTTAGCTGGGAAACAAAAAGGACCCAAAAGGAAAGACAGGTAGGTTGGGGGGTGGAATGAGGCAGGGTTCAGAAATGAAGCAGGTCTATTGTTTTGGGGCTGGGGAGTGTAGTGGCAAAGAGGAGGTACGAAAGGCACCCCTTTCATCAGAGAGAAAAAGAGATGAGAAGCAAGACATTTGAGATGGATGGAGACCACAGGCCCGTCAGCGAAGAGATGATGTGTTTATGTGGCTCATTTAAGACTTGTTTGAAGTAAGGAGACAAAAGTCTGTTTTTGTTGTTTACTCCCTTTTATAGCTTTCCATCGGGGTTTAGAGCAACTCAGCTTAGAAGTGCCCCTGTCTGGTGGATATGAGGAAAGTTGGTACTGTTTTGTGGAGCCATTACTTTTTAGGCTATTTTCGGGGATGGCAGTTGGATTGTATCCATTCTAAAATCAAAGTATCCCAAACAGCATTATGACTTCAAAGTGGTCAGGTGTCAAGCTTTGATTCTGGAAGTTGATTTTCCTTCAAGGGCACTTTGCTATTGGGAAAAAAGACTGTTCACTTTTCTGACCTGCAGGTGAAAGTTGAACCATATGTTGAATTCAGTGCTCTTTTCTTTTGTACTCTCCTTTTATAAAAGTGAATTGAAATTGAAATCAAAGTTAATCCTTACCATGTCTGGCTCCTAACTTAAGACGGTTTTGTAGCACAGCCGTTTCTCTGACCCTGTATGAGGCAGGTTAAGGCTTTCTACCACCACATGTTCAATAATCCCTTAAAGAAAAAGATGGACCACTGTCCTTTTGCCAGCTCGTGCCATGCAGCTAAATTCGCTTTTGTTAAGCGTCTGACTCCCTCGGTGAGGGGTGAAGCTGAGCCCCTTTTTCTCCTGTCAGGTGCCTCAGAGATGAAATCTGTCCGGGGCATGTTTGGTCCTAGAGTCTTACAGTTGTATTGTCCTGTGAATCCAGCGCACCCACAAGGCTGAACAAACAAAGCCCAGAACTGAGGAGCACACCAGACACTTCAAGCCTAAAGAACAGCCCTTCACTCGCCTGCTGTTAGTGGTTTAGCACTGCCGATGTATTGCCCTCATTGGTCATGGATGAGCCCTAGTGAGTTACTAGTAATAAAAATAAATAGATGTCTGCCAACCACAAATTTGAGCCATATTTACCTAAACTTGTGGTTTTAATTACATGCGGTCTATGCTGTTACTCTATTGTACTCAGGTAATGGTCTAAAGGGTGTTGTATGTTAGAGTTCCTGCTTTGTTTTCTGACTCTAGCTTCTCTTTTCTCTTTTCTTACTAGAAAATACAATGGTCACATAGACAATAAGCTTTTGACAGTTCCCAAGGACATAGACTTACAGCTGGAGACAAAATGCATCACAGAAGTCGACACATTAGGTACAAATCTGAGATGTCTTTTAAACTTAATGCTAACTTCTCAAATAAACAGTGGTAACATTTCTTGCACTGTGCTAAAAAATACTGTATTTGATTAAAATATACTTGGATTTCATTAGTTTCTCTGCCCCCCCCCAGCTTTGCACTACTTCCCAGAGTTCCAGTGGCTGGTGGATTTCACAGTAGCAGCAACTGTGGTCTATCTGATAACGGAACTGTACTACAGTGTGGCTCAGCCCTCAGGAGAGATGAACATCAGCGTGGTCTGGTGCCTGCTGGTACTTGCATTTGTCATGTATCCTTACATCAGTCACACTTTACATATTGATTATTCTGGTTTGTTTGCCATGGTTTTAAATCTCATCAGTCAGTGTTAAATAAGTGTTTATCACAACTTAATGTACATCAACTTATTGATGCTGTACATACTGCACTCACACATTTGACTATGCATTGTTTACTTCCATCTTATAAATATTGTAAGTTAACATGTCTTAGTCTGCAAAAGAGACTAAATCAATCCGGATTGATTGTGTGAATGCAGTAGTGCTGGTGAGAAGCTATAAAACGAACTGCTAAAGCTTCTACTAGTTTGATTGTCTGCACCTTTATGCGCCACGGCTACCTGCTATTTTGCTACGCTGAATGATGGTTAAATAATATGCATTATCCCTGCCACCAACCACAGGGATCAATCTTTCCAGTACTCCCGGTTGGGCCCAGCTCACTACGGTCGTATGGTGTGTCATTTCCTGCCTACCTCTGAGATTGGAGACCCAATTTTCACAGCCCAACAGACTGATGTGCTTGGGGGGAGGACAAGCTTGGGGAACCAATGAAATGGGACTACGAAGATGAGGGAATATGCTGGCTCAATATATGTTTTAATGGGACACTTGATTTCAGTTTTCCTATTTCAGCTGTGATGACATGTTAAGGAACAGCTGTAATTCAGCTCTATTGCTCTGTTAACCTTTTACTGATGAACCAGGACCAACATGCTCCCCTTGCCCCACCCCCCTTTTACTAGAACGTATAAATGTGATTGCGTATCCTCATCTTTGGCCTGTGTTAACAGGTGGTATACTAATTGTAGGCACACACTCCATGATCAGCCTCCTGCTGGCTCTAACTTGTCTGGAGTTTATACAGCTGTCTTCACAGCACTGAATAAAGGTTAGAGGAAGAAAGAGGACTCCATTGGATTGAATACTGTTCTTGAAATGGACTGAAAGGGAGTGAAAAATTGGCACACTGTCACCTAAAATGGTGCAGGAACTGAGAGTGTCATCTCCGGAGCGACCAGAGTTCACTTTAGAAACATCCTCTGTCCGTGGCCTCCTGGGCAGTGTCGATTGGGGCAGAGTAAAATAGTATTACGACGACACGATGGTACACAGTGGTGCCAAAGACCCAAACGTTTGTAGCCACACATGATGGATAGAAGGGTTAAGGGGTTGAAGGTTCACAGGGGCTTGTAAGTATGCACATGCTTGTATAAAGATGAAAAACATTCTGTGCAGTGAATAGCCGTGTGTTTTTTGTATTGTTGATAACTGAGGCTCGCTTCTGTGTCCCTGGGAACCTGTAAAAAGCAGTAAAATGTTTCTGTGGTTCAGATTTGCTTTATTTGCCTGTGTGCTTCTAGACATGTTTTTCCTTGACTCTGTCCCTACAGTAAGACCCTTTTCTCTCTAACGGCCCACTACTTTAAACTAGAGGAAGGAGGCGAGCGCTCACTCTGTATTACTTTTGCATTTTTCTTTTTTGTCAAAGCCATGGCCATTCTCATAGTCACTGAAAACTACCTGGAGTTTGGTTTGGAGACAGGTGAGTGTTCCATTGTGTTTTTTTTGTTGTTCTTTTTTTTTTTTTTTTTTTACAAATGACCCGTTAATAGGAACCAAACTTTATTACTTTTAGCATCAGTGAGTGAATCCCTGTAAAACATTTCCTCATATTTTAGGTTTTGCAAACTTCTCTGACAGCGCGCTACAGTTTGTTGTTCACCAGGGCTTAGAGTCCCAGTAAGTACAATATCAGTATTCTCATGGTATCATTTTTGTTTTCTCTGCCTTCATGAATTCTTTATGACTCATGAAACTACAGTAGTATCACACTGTTTTTCTCTTTCACAGGGGTCCTATATCGAAACTCACCTTCAAGCTGATCCTAGCCCTGCTCTGCTCTCTCATTGGAGCATTTTTAACTTTCCCTGGTCTGCGATTGGCCCAGATGCATCTGGATGCACTCAATTTGACCACAACCAAATTTACACAGTGAGTCGCCTATAGTAATTGTCTTCAGTGTTAACTCATGTTTATTTTAGATAATAGATTTTTTTTTTCCCTTTATCTTTAATAACAAGGATGGAGAAGTTTTAATGTCACCACAGCCTTTTTGGAAACATGACCTTTTAGGATCAGTTCTGATATGTGTATGTTATCTTACATATTTTGCTAGCATGTTTATCTAAAATAAAAGCATGTATATTTCATTTCATCCGAAAGCCTGACTTTCTGTCCCTTGGAGTACCATGAATGAGTATATTGCATACTATTCGGTGTGCGTCAGATATGAGAGACCACCCTGTGAGTCGGATGAAGACTTTCTTAGTTGGGGCAGATTTCTATTTCAGAACTCCCTAGGTGGCATGTATCCAACCATGATAGGGGGTGCAGTGCAGGGAGCAGGTTGCATCCCGATAATCCACTTTGGCATAGCATAGTCTCCAAAATGGCCTCCTCTTCCATTCCCCCCTTAACTGTCATGGGCTTACATCCTCAGACCCTGTCACTTGCAGGGATTATCTCCAAGCCCCTCAACATCTGTGCTTTGGTTATCTTCTCACTACTCTCAGTGAAAGTTGCACTGATAAAGTTGACCCTATTTCTCACTCTTAACTTCATGTTGAGATTAGAAAGTAAAGGTATCTGTAAGCTACTCAGTTTTCTGTGTAAATGTATACTTTTGAGTAAATGTTGTTAGATTTTACACTTCTTCTTCACCTTTCCTTTCATGCAGAACTTTACTTCATATCAACTTCCTGTCCCCTTTTATAATGGTCCTGCTGTGGGTGAAGCCCATCGCCAAGGACTACATAATGAACCCCACTCTTGGAAAGGAGAGTCTGCCTTTGTAAGTTGAAGTAATTGTCTGGCTGTGAAAATTTTTTAAATGTCTTGTCCAGGTGTATAGTACATGCACTTCTGTTTCAAATACTAATTATGTATAACATTTTCTCCTGCTCATAAATGCTCTGTTGTAGTTGTTAATTGCCACTGAAACCCTTCCATTCTTGTTGAATATACCATTTATAAGATTATATGTAGTTACATTGTAAAAGTTAACTCCAGACTAAAATGCTGCAGCACATGTGTAAGATTGTCAATGGTGTATATGCCCACACCTCTTCTGTCCTTCATAGGCAAGTCAGTTAAAGTCCCTTGATTTATAATGCACCACACAGATAGGAAGGATAACACAACATTACCAAGCTCTGAAAATAAAACTAATGTGGTTTTGTGTTGAAAAAAAGATGCAAGTTTTACAACAGGACTTATGAAAATTAAATTCAAAACAGTTCAGTGTGCAGATGAATTAACAGCAATAGTCATGTTTTCTACTTGGGTTAAATTAGGACCATAATAATTTTTACCATTTACCTAAGAGAAATCTGTTCTGTCTCCAACTGTTGTCACTTGTTGGGTGATTATTCATTCAAAGAAGTTTGAATTCATGGGTCTTCTGCTAACCATGACTTTGATAGCATCAAGGCCAACTTGACTGAGTCTGATTCCATGTTGCTTTTATCTCCATTTCACTCTCTCTTCCTTTTTTCTGAGGTGTTTATGGCTCTTTTGTTCTCACTGTCTTTACTTTATGTCTCATCTCTGCTTACCATCCAGAGGATGGAATGAATGCCTTATGTGTTGAGCAGTTGAGGAAAACCCTCATCTCTTTATCATCTCTCTCTCACTCTTGTCTTGCTATTATATTCAGAATGACTGAGCAGACGTATGATACATTGCGGTTATGGGCCATCATATTGATGTGTATGCTCCGGCTCGCCATGATGAGACATCATCTGCAGGCCTACCTCAACCTAGCCCAAAAGGGTGTGGACCAGATGAAGAAGGAGGCGGGGCGGATAAGTACCGTTGACCTGCAGAAGATGGTGTGTAAAATAACTTCAAATATTGACCCTGATTGTACAGAGCTGACTCAATGAAAGGGCTGTGCTCTGCGGAAGAAGAAAAAAAACAAAAAGAATGTCTATAATAGTGCCATTAATCACAAGTAGTCACATTTAAGTAGCCTGTTCAATCCATTTTTGGTCCCCTATTAAAATGTACCTTTACTGAGTTTAATTACATTACCAGTGTGATGGTTGCATGAACTGACATAACCTAATATCACTGTTATTGGTAAGTAGCCTGAGACCCATGTTATGCTGTATCTCTGCACTAGATGTTTGAAGAGATTCTTTCAAAGAAATAAAAAGCAGCTGTCAGTTATAACTCCCAAGTCTCGCAAGATGGTCGCTTTGTCGTAGCTCCTACTAACATTGTTTCTTTAATTTCATCCAGGTTGCACGTGTTTTTTACTACTTGTGTGTCATCGCACTACAGTATGTGGCACCACTGGTAATGCTGCTGCATACAACTTTGCTGCTAAAAACCTTAGGTGAGTCATGGATTTCACAATAATTGTTCAGTTTAGAAGCTCTTTATATTCCGTAGGTTCTGGTTACTTCATTTATTTTGCTCTCTCTATCGCAGGTGGACACTCCTGGTGGGTCTATCCTGAAGAAGAACTACCTTGCATCCATGAAATGAACTCTGACTCTGTGATGGGGGCAGCACCCACAGCAGCCCCTACACCAGCTTCAGTGGTAGAAACAGGAGCCCGGGCCTCAGTTGCACAGCTCTCAGTGGCCCTTGGAGGCTTGCGGACTGTTTTCAGCCCCTTGCTTTTCCGTGGCCTCTTCTCCTTCTTTGCTTGGTGGATTGCTGCCTGCCTCTTCTCCACATCCCTATTTGGCCTCTTCTACCATCAGTATCTCATGGCAGCATAGCATCAGCAGCCCATCAGTGACAGTGACAGCAAGGCTCCCACAGAATTACTGTGTATGCAGCCTGATCAGAAATGACTGGTTGCGGGCAATGGAATCCTTTTATGACTTTGCTCAACACCTCCTCCTTCGTTTCCTCCCTCCCTTTAACCCCTCAATAACTGACTATATCATTTAAGCCTCCTGTGCTTCCTCAACAGATGACTCTGTGAAATCATTGTTTCTACTACCATGACCACTAAATTTTATTTGGAGAAAAAGGTTTCCAAATCCTAATGAGATACTAAAGACTACAGTATGAATTAAAAGAAGAATAGGCATTGGTCAAGCAGTGGTCTGTTGGCATAATAATGAAAAACTTCCCAATGTGCTGTATGAAATTTGAATGAGGTAAAATAATGTACCTTATGCTGGTTATAAATAATAGTATATGACAGAACATGGTGTGGCAGTCCTGCTACTTTCCACCTACATTAGGGGAGCTGGTGGGCAGAGCATAATTTATGTGCTTTTTAACACTTGTTCACAACACATCATGCAATGAGTTTGCATCATCTTCAGATTCATGATGTCTTTTATTTTATACAAGTGCAGCCTCTGAACTTTATTGGGTGACACGTATGTGCATAGCCTTGATATTAAGTCACCCAAGACTTAGTTTATATCAGTAGGACTAAATATTAGAAAAAGATCCTTTCTGTGTAGTTCAGTACAGTTGAGGAGCTGCACAAAGTACTTTCACTAAAATTACCAAACTCAGCTCTAAAAAGACAAAAACTTTAAATTATTGCCTTCATGACCATGAGATTTATTGTACACTGTTATGTTAGATTTCATTTGTTTTAGTGAGATGTATTGCATAAGTGTGTATCTCAATCTGTATCCATCTAATGCGTTGCTAATTTCCTTTTGATACACAGTACATTTGTGCCAAAGAATATCATTTAATCTGGAGATGTTCATGGAAACAAGTGTGGGACTTCTTGTTGGCCTAAAATCACTTTAACTTACTATTTCTTAACATGTTCCTAAAATTAAACTGACATCTGCCACACCTGAGTCATACACTTGGCCTTTGATTAAACCTTTTGAAATTTGTCTTCGAGGAAAAACACATTTCTAAATTCCATTGCCACAGATCACAAAAGATTTTAAAAGTCTTAAAGTGTTGCAGCAACTACTAATAGGTCTGTTTAGAAGAAAAGGAGGGAGGGGCAGCCAATCGATATTCCCACAATTCTTAATTGTGAAGAGCTGTGAGCTGATCGTGGTTAGAGAGTGATTAACGACAAAGAGTTGTACCTGCTGAGGAGCAAGAGGGGACACATTTTGGTGACTTGAAGCGGATGTATTTAAATATGTCTAATTGAATTTATCATTGAGGACAAGGTTTTAAAATTGCATTTGTATCACTAGACAGTGATGTTTAATTTGCTTTGTATCCTCATTGGTTTTACCTGAGCCATTTATAAAGCAACAAGAGAATTCAATGCTCCTTTTGAGCAGCAGTGATTATTCAAAGGGAGGACAGCATTTAGGGCTCAATCAAGGTTTGTGCTTGTGTCCTTTTGTCTGTCAACATGTATACGATCTCTGCTGTAGGTCAGCTGTAATCTGAAAGGGCATTGTGATTAAGAGGAGATGTCAACTACTGTTGATAAGCTATTGCCTTTGTGTTCTGCTTACCTTTTTTGTACTTTACCCATCTGTTGCTTTTGAAGTCATTCAAGAGCAGTCTCTCATTTTTGTAGTGGATCAAATTGTGGATTTTTAAAATGGTGCCAAGTGAGTCTGTTTCCCCTGTCCCAGTGGCTGTAGATTGGGTGTCTGCTAATGTTTGAAACTACAACAGAGCTACAACTATATGGCCTTTTGTTTTCTGTCGATCCATCTTGATAAAGAGGGAACTAGTTTTGATTCACAACAACATATAATGGTGTTTACAGTGACTGCACACTGTAATTCTTTGTTGGGTAAATGTTCGCACAAGCAGTCACTGTGCTGATGGTGCACTGGGCCAACTTGATTGCCCAGTGTATTCAGGAATGTAGGGTACATGGTGCCAGATTACAGATCACACAGCCTTGTGGTTTTCTGGCATATCATACTGTCGAGCTGTACTTCAAAAAGTCCAGCTCAGATTTATGTACAGAAAACATTTTACAAAGTCAAGCAACACCATATCACAATTTAAGCTCTTTATGTTGAAAGTCTTAGCTTCAGTTTGTGTCCGTTTCAATGATGGGGAATATGCACATAATGAATGTATTGATCCAGCCTAATTATTAGATTGTTTTCATAAAAATTATTTGTATGGTAAGTTGATTTAACACCCCCACCATCCTGTACCTCCTGAACTCTTTCAATTTGTTAATTCTACTTGTCATACTAAATTTAAAATGTTCTAATGACTATATTTGATTTTTATCTTGATTTCTTTTCTTTTTTTTTTTTTATTATGCATTTCAAGGCCTGTAAACATTTTTAATATTAATGGTAGACACTTTAGTTTGTTATTGGAGTGCATAATGGCTTCAATCACTTTTAAGACTGTTTGACAAATCAGTTACAGAACAATTTGTTGGTTTTTTTTTTTTTTTTTTTTTTTTTTTTTTTTTTTTAATTATCTGGTCTTTTCAGTTGAGAGTAGCTGAGATGCTTTCAGAATTCATTGGTCTTCTGTTTGTTACCACTGAAAGTGTTTATTATTCATTGTTGGGCTCAGAGTAAATCACACACATTGTTGTCCATTAATGTATTTATTTCTGCTTTAGAATTTGTCTTTAATAAATTGTGTTCTTTACTCTGTTTTTTATTTGTTTTGTTTTTTTATTTAACCGCTATGCACTTCTGCCTTCTGCCTCAGTCGCCTTATACACACATCAGGCACAACATTAAAGCTGCTTGTCTAATATTAGGCCCCTGTTGTGTAATCAAAACAGCACTGACATTTCTAGGCATTGACCCCCATAAGACCTCTAATGCTGTCCTCTTGTATCTGGCACCAAGATGTCAGAAGCATATGCTTAACATTTGCTTTGCCAAGGCAACGCTTTGAACTCTTTCTCATATTCCTCAAAATATTCTCAAACAACATCTGCAATGTTGCACAGGGTGCATTGTTTTGCTGAAAGAAGCCATTGCAATTTGTTCTGCATCAGTATTTAGTTGGGTGGTACACATCAAATTAACATTCACATGAAAGCCAGGACCCAAGGTTTCCCACATTGCCCAGAGCATAACACTACCTCTGCCAGCTTGTCTTCTTCCCATATTGCTTACTCTTTCCCCTGGCAAATGATGCACATGCAACCAGACTTCCACATTATGTGGGGGGAAAAAAGTGATTTATCACACCAGGTCACTTTCCTCCGTTGCTCCATGGTCCAGTTCTGAAGAGTCTACAATAGCCAGTCTACAACTACCACATTTGTATTGGGTGAAGACCACCGGAGATGGTCTAGCCATCATAATTTGGCCCTTATCAAAGTTTTTGCCGTGTAAAATACCCCATCTCTTGTAAGACAGTCAGTGGTGTTGGAGAGCCAACTCCCGTCAAGGATGTAGACGGACGGGAATTTATTTTGATGGGTACACCATGTGGCCAATCACATGTGAGGACAGACTAGGATCATGCCAATATGTGAAAGAAGGAAGGAGGGCAGACATTTCATAATGTTAAGTCTTTGGTCTTAAGTCTTTTATTTATTTGATTTATTTGCTGTTTTTTCTCTCCACTGTTGCCTAGGGCTTGCTCAGGGGGGAATTGTTGGGTTCTCTCTATACATCTTTATAGTCTTGACTTTATTCTGTAAAGTGCCTTGAGATGACTTTGTTGTGAATTGGCGCTATATAAATAAAGTTGAATTGAATTGAATTGAATTGAATAAAAAATTGCTTATCAACACACAAACCATTCATAATTGCTGAATTATGCTAAAATATAAGGCTCCAAGTGATACTAAATTAAAAGCCATTTGGGAGCCATAAGCCTCTGCTCCTTTGGGGGAGCCGAGCCAAAAGAACCAAATCTTTGAAAAGAGCTGGAACTCGCATCACTACTATGAATGTTTTTAGCGCCAGCATAACATGCATATTTCAGATAGCTGCAAATGGAACTGGAGATCAAACCAACGACTGTGGGATTGATGGACAACACACACAGTCACCCCCACTATGTCAATTTAAATATTTAATACATCCATATTCATGTTGATGAAGAAAATTTGAGTGTGGAAAAGTGTTAAATAACTTTATTAAAGTAGTGATTTTTTTTACCTTTTTAAAAAAAGAAGTTTTTAGTGCTTTGGCCTTGCCAAGCCATTTGTGCTTGCATATTATATTCAAGCACAATATCGGAACATTATGATATGATATGATATGATATGATATGATATGATATCAAATGCACTTGAGACTACAAGCACATAATGTCTTCTTTATGCCAATGCTACCATTGCTGTGGATGTTTTCTCTATATTTACAGTGGCTTCTTTTTGGGTATTCAAGGTCTCAGGCTCAGGGATTTTATATCGTGTCTTTTATGATGGTGCTTAGTATATTGTAATTGTATCTGCTTCCATGTACTTGTGGAATATGTCCTCGCGTAAATAGGCATTGATTTAGGCATTCAGTGGCAATCGATTTGCTTTTCTTAGTTTGGCATCTCTATTCTTGTGGGAAAGGTTAGAAGAGTTGATAGAGGGATGCAATGACAGACTCTCCCAAACCCCTTATAATGCACACTATTCTCTGGGAATAGCACTGGGAATAACATTGGGACAGTTAATACAGGCCTTAAGTGCCATTGTCCACATCAGCTAGAAAACTGGGCCAGTGCATTCATTCATAGGTAGACAGATCAATAAGACAGCTTCCAAAACAAACCAGTGGAGAGGTTTCTTTATTCCTCTTGAGTGGGGCCTATTCACGGATGTCCCTTCTCTACAGAACGTCTTGGAGCTCCACTTTAGGAAGGGGAGCTGAGACCCTCCCACCTCTCTGTCCACAACACAACCAGAAGAACTGAGAAGCTTCTGGAGCAGTGAGGCTATAATATTGAACTCTCTGTCTGACACACAATGGTAATCCCACCCTCATGTCAATTGTGAGAAGCAGTAGCCATACTTCATTGCTGACCTGACCTTGTAAAGAGAACTCTTTACATTGCTTGAACTCTTCTGACCTGTTTTCTTTTATATATATATATATATATATATATATATATATATATATATATATATATATATATATATATATATATTTTTTTTTTTTTTTTTTTTTTTTACAAGGATACCTCTAAACAATACCAAGGACGAGAAAAACAGAATCGACTACTTATTACAGATTGGTTGACTAAGTTCAGCATCAGGCATTAATACACAGAATTATCATATTTTTGTTACCATGACAACCAACAAAAAGGTAGCACAAAATATTTAAGGCGTCTTTACATGCAGCAAGCAAGCAGGCTTTTTGAAAAACTGAACTGAAAAAATTATATAATAGTTTAAAGCTTTAATAGTTCATGCATGTCTCCAAAATGCTAAATTGTTTGAATTTTATAAAGCAAAACCAAAACGAGCATGTATTGACAGAATTCTTATTTAATAGACAAAAAAATTATGTATACTGTGGTAAATGCAGTAACATTCCACAGTGTATTCAAGCTTTCTTCAGATAACACTCAGAGAAATCAAGACACAATTAAATTGCATTAAAACACAATCATTACATTTACTGATGACCAATAAAGAAATAAGACAAATTATGTAAGATTTTAGGAGACTTTGTTTAAATTACACTGTCTCACCTATATGAATGTGGTGTCAGGATCATAACATAATGCACCGAAGGGGTCACATTAAAACGCATTGTGAAAAATCATTTGTATTTTTATATTTGTTCAGGTTATCCCACGACATACGTACAAATTTTTATTGTTCGTCATTCACATACCCCTATTTTGAAAAATGTCCTGTATTGATAAAGTTATCTGTGCGTTTCAACTTAATTGAGTTAAATATGCACGAGTGCAAAACAGATAACGAAAAATCAGTGAGGAGGGGGAAAAAAGAGATAGGCATTTCACCATGCAAGGAAAATGTAAATCTCGTCATGGTTAAAATTTGAGCTCCACTGCCTCGTGCTAGAAATATGAAATGGCTGACTGCCTTTGTGGTAATCACTGCTGCTCTTACATGAATTTATCTCCAGATGAACATTGTTCCTTTGGGGTTTCCATGCTTCATTGTTTTAGGCCCTTTAATTAGCAGCCTCTTGATAGACACTATAGCACAGACACAGCACTAAGCACGCTTGATTGTGTATGTGTGTGCATGGTGTAGCCACATGTTTAGTTCCTAAATTAACTGGTGCTCTTTGAAGCTCTTTTTTAATGTAACATATAATAAATTAAGTATTATTATTTCTAATACATATTGTCATTTCTATAATATTGAAAATTAAACTGGGGTGACGGTGCAGCTCTTCATTCTCTCAAGCATCACCACCAAGACAATTGTTTTTTATATTCTGTGTATTGTATATTTAATCTTTGATTTACTAAAACCTTGCTGAACTGTTCCACAGATTCATTCTAAATGAATTGGCAATCTGTGTACGGCTTAATTTCTTTCTTATATTTTGTTGGTAAAAGGCATCAGGCTTACAGAAACCACATAATTGATTAAATAAATTATATATGTATGCGTGTGTCCCATTTCTCTTGATGAAAATCATACTGTAAATGGCTTTCAACAATAAGAACCAACAGAGTGGACTGCCCCCTAGTGCCACCAACTGAGTGTGACAGTGTATGGAGGGGGAGGGGGGGAACTGGCTTGCTTTGAGCATTAGCAGAATGCCAGCTTTTCAGTGTCTTCCAATCAGAGAGCACCTTGGTAACGCCTTCATACATCCAATGGAACTAGGTGGTGAATGCAAATTCTCCAAGATCAAGGTTTCTCCTTGGCAATGGTGCAACACTTGTTTCTCTCCTTTTATGTCCGAATGATGATGGTGATAATAAGAGGGGAGGACAGGCCTAAGATTGAGCCAAAAGAGGAATGAGCATCGATGAGATCTTTGATATGGAATGCTGCATCATGTGATATTAGTGTCATTCATGCAGTAGGTTGATTGACAGTTTATTAGGAAAATTGTGAGAAGAGCACCACTGTCTTCATCCATTTTTCATGTTTCAATTGCTGACACTTTGATGCACTTTGGCAAATATGGTGCTCAAACTAGGACAAACGTGCTGCATTTTCTTCTCAGGGTTTTCCTCCTTTCTGTTCCAAAGAAAGAATAGATACAGTAACAAACATTTTTCTGTAATTGCTTTCTTTGCAGTTTACACTGTAGCAAATGCACTTGTATGAACACGCATACACAGACAGCTGAAACCTGCACCATTTTTGCTTTAGGAATCCTGTTGATCTGCGTGCCTCATGTCCTACAGACTTAATTTTCTGTTCTGTGTTTTATTAGGTAAATGACGCACATTGCATTCAGAGAGTACTTCAACCCCCAGGTCTTCTCACACATTGCTGTAAAGCCAGGCTATGATCCTAATCAGAACAATGTAACTCTGCATTGTTTAGAGGAAATGTAAAAGCAAATTCAATGAAGACAGCAAATTCTGAACATTAGTCTTGATAAAATAATTAATTTATGTGATAAATGGATTCTGCATGATTGTATATACTTTCCTTATAGATCGATTTTTAGGAAATTAAGATGGGAATTTGAAAATATTTTTAACCATGCACAATCACAGAACAGTATATCTTTAGTCTGTATACTACCAAACTTGATTGGCAAAATTACAGGGTTGTAAATTTTGGTTTCCTGTATTCCCTAAAAACAAATTTTATCAGGGCTTTTTTAATGTGTTGTTGGATTTGTCAGTAATGACAGAAATGACCATCATTATGTCAAAGATTAAATAAACATGAGTAATGTAATTTCCATAACATTTGTCATCAAAATTCTAAACATGACCTTTTTCAGACAGCTCATATCCATTTGATCCTGTTTGTGTGTGAGAAGGTCACATATTGACACCCTGTTGCTTAAAATGACCTCTGACCCCTCTGTGTGACCCACTGGTCACAGGTCTTTTAGAGGAGTCTCAAGGGAAATTGATCCCTGGACACAGGCCCCCAGATTCTCTTAGAGCAGAAGACACATACTGTAGCTCCAGTCTCTTCTACTACACTGTGTACACGCAAAAAGAGAGATAGCTGTTTGTGCCTGAGACATGGCATACATATTTATGCCATATGCATCAAGAGTGAATGTTTTGTCAAAAGATGTTGCAAAATGCAAAACTGTTTGTGTGTGAGTTCGTGTCTGTGTGTGTGGGTGTGTGTGTGTGTGTGTGTGTGTGTGTGTGTGTGTGTGTGTGTGTGTGTGTGTGTGTGTGTGTGTGAAGCTCTATATATACTCAGGAGACATACCTATTGTAAAAGAAAAAAACCTGGCAATATTTCACTGAAGAATAAGAAAAGGGAACAGTTAGAGAAAAGCATACTTTCTTTGTTATCAATTTTGTTTCTAATGAAAGACTGAGTATTATATATCACCTTTATCACATTAGTGAATATAACATAAAAATGCTCAATTCCTTTTGAAGGTATTTCATTTATTCTTCCTACAAAAAGACTATTACCTGCAGTGACAAATGCATATTAAGCAAGAAAAGAAACTATCATTCATCTCCTACCATGCAAAGCTGTAAATTATGGCATTATCTCTGCTGGCAAAAAAGTGGAAGAAGAAAGAAGAGCCAAGGTAAAGATGGGGGAGGGTTGGAGAAAATAAAGAAAAAAGGGCTAACCCATACACAAAAACACACTCTTCAGCTTGAAGTCAATGAGAAAGATTTGGCTTTGGCTTATCAAACAGGGTCTGTCAAATTTATTTCAAACATCAAGAGACTCTCCTGTTTCCAGTGACATCCATCAGTGCCCTGTTTGGGTTCCTGTGTGGTCAGAGTCCTGGACACAGGCTGAGAGTGGAGAGCTAAAGGACACAGGACTTTGTGCATGTGTGTGTGTGTCTGTGTCTATGTTGGAGAGAGGGATATCTGAAAGAGGAGTGGTTGCCAGGGCACACGGGCCGATGGCATTCTCCAATGTCTGGCATCCTAGGGTGCAATGGGAGCACTAGTCCTCGGTAAGTCATCAGTGGAGGTGAAAAGCACTGTCACAGAGATGAAAGAGGGCTTCCCCCCGTCTTCTGATCTGTGAAAGAAAAATGAAAAAGACGAATATGTGGAGAGAGCAAGGGAAAAGGAGCGAGCTGGAGAGAGTTTAGAGAGCGTAAAATCTCTCTCACTGTATTTCATGTCAATATGTCTCACATTTGAAATCCTTATTATAGATTGGGTGTGGAAAAAGGGATGTGCTTTCATTGTTCAGTGACATGTCCCCTAACACACACACACACACACACATACACATACACACACACACACACAGACACACTATTCCTCACCCGGGCGCCTGTGCCACACCACCCACCCCTGTCGTTCTGCACGATGTAACCTAGCAACTATTTAATTAAAATAGCATCAGCAAGGATAGAAGCTTTTTTCCCTCCCTTGCAAGGATTTCCTCCAATCTCAGTCCCTCTCAGCACACCATGAATCAAAACTGACACCATGTCTGCAACTGTATTGTACCACTTACATCTTCTTTTTTGTCTTTGGTTATTTCCACAATCCATATAGCCTGCATCATTGAGACCTGATTGGTAGAATACACCTGATGTCATACACTGTATCGAGTGTACTGGCACTATATCTGTGCTTTAACTGGCCAGAGATTTAATGCAGCACATTATTATGCCACAGAGTTGTACAAACAAGGCCATCACCTCTCTGTCCTTCAGCGTAGTTTATTAGGAATAGTCCTTCAAGCTCCTCTCCTCCTGCTCTTACACTTTTTCTTTCCCCATGCCTCCTTTTCTCTTTGTATGCCAAATCACAGCACCCTCTGTTTTGACCTAAAAAGAGGTGCCTTTTACCAGGCTCTACATATGTGCCAAGCTTGGGCAATGCAGAGCAATTAGAGGAAATGTGAAGCAGCTCCACATGTCAGCGTACATTGGACTCACTGTCAGTCAAACCACATCCATGACTCCTCTGCTCTGAGAAACAAACAATGGAGCAATATTCTGGTTCAGGACTGTCAAAATAGAAGGCCCCATCTCTGTTCCTCTCTCTGTCTTTTTTCTCTCTCTCTCCCGTGTGCTTTCTGCAGCTAATGGATACCCTGATGTGTCATAGAGCGGGGAAGTTATCTGGCCTTGATTTTACGTAATATAACATCCTGTATAAGACATGTGCAGCAGAAGGATACACATAGCTATTTCTCTCGATAGGGGGACCTCTGTCATTAT
Organism: Channa argus; assembly: GCF_033026475.1. Lineage (NCBI taxonomy): Eukaryota > Metazoa > Chordata > Actinopteri > Anabantiformes > Channidae > Channa > Channa argus. Next base: position 16,018,055 of record NC_090207.1, on the reverse strand, counting down.
TTAAGTCATTGTAAATGGCTTTAATGATCCTCTCTCCAAATGGATACAATATATGGCTGACCTCTTCTTCAGGTACATTTATGCTTTCCACCAAAATGACATGATATTTCTGCCTGTTATGTCCTTCTTTCCCTCTTTTCTCATGCACACTATTTCCATTTCTGTCGACCTGCAAAACCACTCCATATATTGCAATTCAAACAGACATTTAAGGCCAGTAAAAAAAGGAACAGTTAGGAAATATGAAAGGATAAAATCACATATGCACTTCTATCTAATAGTAACTGAGAAATTCACTTTAAACCCAGTTTAAGGGGTTGCTGGCACTGGACCATTTAGTATTATCTGTTCAATAAAAAGTATCAATGGATAAAAATCCTCTTCACTTGAAGAATATATTCAGAATCCCAGCATGTGTCTGATTGACTTCAATAGGACTGGAGACCAAACTGATTTGGATTTAATCATACTCTTTTTTTCATCAAACCCTGATTTAAAAAGTGATTAATATGGGGATTGTTAAAATTATATTTTCTGGCCAAAAATGTTTTAAGTATATAGACAAATTAACAATGAACAAATGCTTCTTTTTAAGTAGAAGAAACCTACTGCGGTAATCATTTTTTTCACAAGAAAAACAAAACAATTATGTTTATAAAAATGACACATGTTAATGCGGTAATTGTGTTTATTATTGAGGGGCAGGTGTGAAATATTCCTTCATTTTCATAAATGTACATACACAATATGGATCTCTAAGATTAATTCTGTTACTGTCTGAATTTAGCATTGCCTATAGCCCATTGAGTATGTAAATCTTTGAGAGTGTGTGTTCACACAGTGATTTGCATAATGGCACATGATTTTGACGAGCAGGACGAGAGTGAGGGACCTCTTGACATTTTTATAATGGCACTTTACAGGGTGGACAAGGTTGGGGGTAGGGTGGGATATGAGAGGCTGCACTGGTGGAACAAAATATAGGACCTCCACTGTGTCTAGCACTCATGAAGCAAGACAGTGTCCTACAGTGTGTTCTGTTATTGAACACACTGTGCTTCACACAGAGCTGCCTTGAAAATGGTCCCTCGAAAAATGGAAAAAACAAAACTGCATACAGGATGATGCCACCAGTAACTTGGCGTTTGTATTTAAAAATGAAAAGAAAGAACAGTTTTATATGCACCTCCTGTAAATATTACTCAACTATTCAATCAAACCTTAATTATTGACTTTGTGATTAGATTTGTGTCACGGATGAGACCTTAAACTGCACAGCCTGTACAAACACGCTGTTTAATATTGTATATAAGCTGCCTGACAGAAAAGTAGAGCATTTTTCATTAGTTTACCGCATTTTTACTGGGTCACATCCTCTGAGATACTCATGTTGATGCGCTAAAAATAATTTCAAATTTTCAGAGATGACAGTTTCACATTTCTGACATAGTAATTAGTAATAGCTTATATCTTAATTTGTCTCAAATCCCCATTGTGAAAATAATATTTTCATATGTTTATTAAGAAAGCATTTTATGCCAAAAATCTACTTATGGATGTTCCTCCTGGGTTGGATCAGTCAAAGTAAATCTAGCAAACATATCCCTTGTCAATACAGATGAGATAGATAGAGTCCCAAATCACAGAATGGGGCCATGTACGGCCGACACAGAGGCCTGTGGGAGAGGCCACCAGCAAATTAAAAGGTCATGGACTTTGATGGCTCTCCCTTTGCACTGACACACGCCCCTATGTCTTCTCTGAGTGACACGTGCAACAATGCAAACAGCTCAGACAAAGCTGCGGCCTAGGGCCATATGCTGCGCCTGTGGCCGTCCACAAGTCCCCCATCCATTCGTCCGTGGGAACGTGGTGTAGACAGAAAGGGTTGTCTGGGGTGAGGCCCTTAACAGATTTCCAACAATAATTTTTTGTCAGGTAGTCTGAAATGTGACATGAGAGTAGTAAATGTGATGTAGCTAGTCCTGAGAAAGTAAATGAGCCAGGATTGTTTCCAGTGCACAGTGATGGATATGTTGAAGGTTGCAGCTTAGATTTTATGCATTAATACCAGTAATAATAAAGCAAATTCATCACTGTTGTTGGCCAGTTTAAATGAATGTTGAAATATGTCATCTGTATGCTTTTGGAGCTTATAGCAAGTGCAGATTCTACAGTAGCCATGGTACACTGTTTTATATACTTTGGTGATTAAAAAAAATTTAGCACCGCTAAGACTGCGTCCTAATCTCAGGACATTGCTGGCAAATTATTTCTACACTATTCCTAGATGCATCTGTTATTGTGTGCACTCTTGAGTCCCTATTTTTCAACCTGGTCGCACACCCCTCTTACTCCATCCTTCAAATCCCTGTCATCTTGACATGCATACACACTCTCAAATGTACACAGACACCTCATTAAAATGCATAAAACCCTCACACACACCCCTACCACATGCATTAATTAGCACGCTGGTAACAAGCTAGCCTCTCCATTCACACCCTGAGCCTCTTTCATTAGCATGACAGTAGCTAGCAGTGGCCAGCGGTCCATAGGCTGCAAGGGTTTCTCCTCAGGGCCCCTGATTAAAGAGAGGACCCCTAGGACGCAAAGCTCTCGATTCCTTTCATCATTGCACCCATGCAGCGTCTCTTGGATGATCCCCGGTCTGTAAACTGTCAAGCATACCTGTTTCTATAGGCTCGACCCCCTCTCTTTGACTCTCCTCTCCATCTCTCCACACTCCTTGCTCCCTCAACTCACTTTGACCCACTCCAGTGTACTTTCTTCCATCTCAATCTAATTGTCACCTCCTATCTCTCTACAGAAGATCCTTATGGGCATTTTTTTTCCAATATAGCTTCTCTTTACACATAGATGCAGATCACACAGGAGTACTATTTCAGGCTGCCTCTTGGATTCACAATGGCCGCCCCAGATGACCCAAAGAAGGGTACTCATTCCATAAAGACATATTTCTCACTCCTATAGAATCCACCTTTCTTCTTAGCCGTGAGAGAACTGGACAGCCTTACACCTGATGTACAGGGTGGCTATCATCTCCAAGCCTCACTCATCAGGGTCTCCCTCCACCCAGCCTAGAACTCAAGGCAAAACGTCTCATTATCTGTGGTCCTTGGAAGAGAGGCACTCAATTGCAAATTCAGTTACACATTCCCTTTGAAGGGAACTAGGAGGCAAAGAGAGGAGAGGAAGGAGAGAAAGAAGGCATAGGCGACGGTTTTAGTCGTAGGCTGAGGCCTTGGACCCAGAGGGAGGGTGAGCAGAGAGGGAAATAAGGTCTGCTGAGGCAGCCATAATTTCATGGCATCATTACCTCTATGGGCTGGAGATTTATGCTAATGCCATTTCAGGGAAGACATGCTGGACAAAACGGGTTTAGGGGGTCAAAAGGAAGCTCTGTAGTTGCTTGGCCATGGAATAGGCTGTTTTTTTCTAGCACTGAACATTTATGTCAGTGTCTGGTTTTCAATTTGTTCAATTTGTATTACAGATCCCTTTAATTTAATTTTCATACTTACTCGCAGTTGAGCAAGAATACTACTATGTACGAACGGTGCAAGGTTCTGGTTGCCGCTCTTTTGTCCGTGTCTTAAATATATAGCGTGGCAGCATTCCACGAGACTCAGTACCTTACCTCAGCTGACTCCTGACATCCATTTTGTGACTCCCATGACACTGCACTTCTCAAGCCAGTCAAAACTCCATCATAACTTCACACCAGTCTAGACAGAGGTGAAAATCAGATTTGGTTCAACTGGGTGATACTTTCTGCTTCCCCCACAAAGCTGAGAGCTAAGGTGGATGTCTTGCTAAGCTCTATGGTGGATTCAAGATTGCTCTAAGTTGAGTGGTGTAAGATTCGTGTTCTGGACCCCATACAGCTCCAGGATAGCCTCCTGGAGCTCAGGAATGCTGGTCTGAGAAACTTGCAGTGTGGCAGCCTAAGACAGCACTGTCACTCACTAATGATGGTTGTATGACAGTGGCTACATGCAGCAGGGGGCGAGCTGACTTTCTCCTAACGAGGAACTGTCTCACAGAGACAGGTCAGGGGTGTGAGGGCCAAGCAGATATTGTAACATAACGCATGACACACAGATGAAGAAAATGTCATTGTCTGTCCCTACTGCCAGAACAGAACTAATAATTAGGAATAGTTGATGTTACTAAAAGCAGGCAGGGGTGTTGACATCCAGCAGGGTTTCATAGGTAATGGCCAACACGCAACAGCATAGAGGTTGAGGTGCAATAATGTGGGAATTGATTGGCGCTGACCTTTCACTGATTCTGCATTCTGACCTATTGATCATGACACCTATTGATCTACCTTTCTGCTGGGTTCTGTTGCAACTGTGGACATCAGAGGTGAGATCAGTGGTTCAGACTTGCAGCCTGTTGAGATGGAAAGGGGTGGATAGATAGTTATCATCAAGACCACCTGTCATTCCTCGTGCTCCCTCAACAACCTCATCAGAACTCCTGATAAACACCACAGGAGGTCAGGCTGTGGTAATAATAAACCAGTTGAGAGGATAAGGACACAGACAGAAAGGAAATAGGCTATGACAGATTTCACAGTGAAATGTAAAAGCACATATGACACTATCAAGTGAATGCAATTCCCCCATCTGATTATTTCATTGGATCAGCTACACCTTGACAGTAAATTTTGATCATGAAAGTGTAAAGGCGTTTTTGCCGTACAATCAATCCAGCTGAATAAAAACTGTAGCTATATTTAACCCCAGCAGTACAAATTTAAATATTTCAGCTTCAAAAACTAGGAACCACTTGTTTTAACATGTTTCTGGGTATTGACCACAATACAGCAGACTATGGTTTTAACAGCCCGACTGTGTAATTTGATTTCATTCCAACATTTTCAGAAATGGTAAGAAATCAAGGAGAGTGCTGAGTTTCTCAGAAGAGTAGTGTCATATGCTTCCATAATGAAGGGCTTAAGTTTGTTTTTAAGAGGTGACATGAGAATAAACAACAGCTGAATGCATCTAGGGCAAACCTAGGTGTCAGGAAGGGACGATGAGGTGATGTGATGTAGGCCAAAGTAAAAGGTACATTTTCACATAAAATTCTTGTTAATACTGTCACATAATTTACAAGAAAATTTGCTTCAGACTTTATGTAAACACAGCAAGAGCTTAGATAATTTCCCTCAGTGTTTATTTTAACTGACACATGCGGCTACTGAATAAAGCTATTCATGTCAGACAGTTCTCTCTAATTCATTTACCATCAAATTTGATTGCTTTGGCATCATATGTGTCTGCACTCTTCACGTTTTCAATCAAAACACGACATCGTACTTCATTTTAAGCATGTTTCACTTACTGTGTTTTTTAACTTTTGCTAAGAAGTGCCAATCAAGATGAGGCCATACATTAAGTAGATGATTTGACTTTCATGCAGGAGTGTGCTCTTCACCTCCAGACACTGATACAAATTTGTGAAAGTGTGCATACTTTAATATAATGGCTGTCAAAAGTCAATTTCTTCCTCCTTAAGCCATCTCTCATTGCTGCAAATTGAACTGTGCCACGCAGATACAAAGTGTAGAAAGGGTCGCACACAAATGGTGAGAGCAAGGAGGAAACTGTGTGTCTGTATAGTAGGGTGAGCACTTGTGCCCTACGGCACACTGCAGGGGCTAAAACGTTCCTCCACATCAATGCAGGCAGCTAAGAGACTGGAGGCATACATGGGATTACATCCTGTGCTATTGCCCTAGGCAGTCACCGGGAGAGGTCCTCACACATACAGTAAAAGTGCATACACAAACACATGCAGCATAGTGGCTCTGAGGTGCAACTACATGCATAGAAACAAAATAAAAGATTGTGTGCTTATTGTATTTTCTCAAATACTAAGATGCATTACAAAGAAATATCTAATATTTCTGGCTTCTTTTGGTCACTAATGGAAAACTTTATACCTCTCTCTTTTCCTGAGGCAGTCAGCAGGTGAGTATCTTAAGAAAACAAACAAAAAAAAGCAATGAACTCTGGAGTTTTCTAGAGGTTTATCTTGATCTGGGGAACCGTTGATTCAGAGTGCAAACAATCATTCAAGACTAAGTTTCAAATTAGGAATAGTATACTATCTGTAATACAATAGGTGGCATATCTAAGTCTTTTACTCCACCGATCAACACCACAGACACAAACACACATGCAAATAAGTCGTCTCTCAATTTCTCTCTCCCAAACACACACACGCACACACACACACACACACACACACACACACACACACACACACACACACACACACACACACACACACACACACACACCTACACACACACACACGCACACCATAAATGCACAGCAGGTTCTCTGTGGTGAGCAGATGAAAGTATTTTGCCTGCTCTCTTCTTTGCACTGTGCAGTAGGACCCAGGGGGTGTTCTCAACAGTTCTCAACACTCCCCAGATAAACAGCCAATTGCACATACACACACAGTAATGTGTAATGTGTGTCGCAAGTACGTAAAAACTTGGTAAGTACTGACAGGTCAAATAAGGGCAAGAATGTGCTCCAGTTAGTAGTTTAGTCTAAAGAGAAATGCAGTTCCATTTAAAACATATAATCATTATATAGGCAACTGTTCTCAGCAGACCATAAGATTAAAATCTAACATGAAGTTTAAGTTTTTGGCTGTGATTTCAGGTACAGTTAAATATTACACATCTTTGAAATAAATCCCTATTCAGGTCTGGGTTAGTTTATGTTTCACCTTACACCTTTTGATGTGTTCTCATCTCAGCTCAAAGAGATATATAAAAAAAAATGTCAGAAACATTTCTCTTACTCTTTCAACCCTTGAGCCCATTAATAGTTAGTGCTTGCAGTAATTGTGATTTGAATGTAACCCCAAATCTGGTTAATGAGAGCAGTGATCCATGAAGGGAGCACAGGTAAAGTGCTTTTAACGAGAGGGCCCTTATTTCACCAGCAGAGAGAGGAGCAGAGAGGAACGGAGCTGCTATTTCACATTCAGCTTCAAAGCAGCGCTTCAAATTGTGCCGGCGAGACTTCATTTCCTCTTATCTGCCTAGTGTATAGGTCCTCCAGAGTGAGAGTGCACAGAGTGAAAATGTGAGGGAATGATGGGTGAAGATGTATAGAGCACACAGCGCCACAGAGAGACGGTAAGACTCAAATTAGCTGAATATGAGAAGGAGAAATGGAGGAAGTTGTTAGACATTACAGCTGTGCGCTCGGGAGTGTGGGCTCGATAGTTATGTCCTCCTCCAGACAGACCTTGAAAGATATTTCATAGTGAGGAAAGTCCACGCTATTTATTTCACAGGGACTCTGCTTGCACTTGTATCTACATAGATGTCATATCATCACTGCCTTGGCTCAGGGCTCGGCTTTGAGTTTCAGGCTAATAAGCCTCCTAATAAACATGTTTTGTGTGTTCATTGGATATTTTGAAGTGAAGGCTCAAGGAGGTGGTGCTAAAAAATAAAACTGTATAACTACCTTCCTTTGAAGTAAATGTTAAAGTGAAGACAAATTTAAAGCCTAAAGGGAAACATATACAATCACCAGAACTCAAATGGGTTACCAAGCCTTTACTAGTCAGAAGCATTCGACTTCAACATTATTGTACATCTAAAATTGTGTAAATTATGGTTCGACTGAAACCGACATATTTGCTACATTTTAACTGAGCTCACAAAGATTCATTTTGCTTTTATGTTCTGCTCATACTGGTGTCATATACAGCTCTGGCTGAAAGGTCGAAGCCCTCATTTAAGAAAAACAGGTTTTTCTTTTCTTTTCTTTTCTTCTACTCTGACAAATCTGTCTGATCCAGTATGACAAGATGTTCAATGTATATAACCCCTGTTCAAATGAAAAACCTTTGGTGGGATTAGTGGCAATAACCCCAGACAATTAGAGATCGGTATGCATTTCTTTCGTTTTGTTATCATTTTATTTGGGAAGCTCAGTGCTTTACCTTCCTTGAAAAAGATGTCAATCCGGACGGCAGCAAATGTTCTTCAAAAACCTGTACACAGCATTAATGGTGGCAACAAATGTGCTGGTTACCTGTGTGGTAAGTTTTTTTGCACCCTCACACCATCTCAGATGCTGGCATTTAAACTGTGAGCTGGGTAGAAAAGGCAAAAATGATTCCTAAAAAGAATTTCAAAACTCAACTCACCAGACCACAGGACAGTTTTCTACTTCACCTCAGTCCAGCTCAGTGACGATGGCTTGGATCTCAGATGGTAAACTTCCAACTGGGATGCAGAGGCAAACTGTGTTTACTAACAATGGTTTTCAGAGGTGTTCCCATACCCTAGTGCTTTCCATGATGAATTGTGCCTGTTTTTCAGGCAGTGCCTCCAGAGACCCAACAGAGAGAATACCGGGAAAGCACCAGGACCAGATGGAATTCCAGTGTGAGTCCTAAGAGCCCATGCTAACCAGCTAGCATCTGTGTTCACAGTAATATTCAACCTCCTCTTTATCCCAAATAATTACTCCCACATGTTTTAAAGTCCAGGTGAGTCCATTATTGTTCCTATCCCTAGGAAACCCTATCCTCCTTCCCTTAATGATACTCCCCTGAATACTGCCCTGTAGGCCTGACCTCAGTAGTAATAAAGTGCTTTGAACTTTGACTCACCCATCATCTCCTCACTACCTGACATACTGGACCCATTCAGTTTGGTTATCGTTCGACTGATGATGCCATCTCTCACCCCCTTCATCAGCATTTAATTCTATAATTCTCTTCACACTCACAACCAAGCTGGAGCCCCTTGGACTTAGCCCATCTCTTTGTCAGTGAATTTCCAACTTCCTAACTGTCTCAGCCTCCCTTACCCTCAACACTGGAGCCCCCCAGGTTGTGTCCTGGGGGGCTCCAGTGTTGAGTCCACTGCTGTACTCACTGTACACATATGTCTGCATGGCCACCACCAACTCCACCACTATCATCAAGTTTGCTGACGACACTGTTGTGGTGGACTAAATAAATGACAACAATGAGAAGGCCTACTTGAGAGATGAGATTAGAAACCTGGAGATCTGGTACCAGAGGAAAAACCTCCTCCTGAACGTCAGAAAGACTAAGGAGTTGATACTGGACTTCAGTTGAATGTGTGAATGCAAATACCCAAGTCTGTTGGCCCTGACATTATTCGGATTTTACCCAACCAGCCCTAGTGGAAAGTCCGGATTATCTCCAACTGAGCTCATTTGTGAATAGAGGAGGTAAGAATTCATCATTACTGAGTCGGCATGTTGATGACGTCCATTTACGCAGGTGAAGAACTCATTCATTCATACAAACACAACAACAATGTTCAACTGGAGGGACAACAAAATTCGTGAACTTCTGTCGGTAAGGGCAGATCTTGAAATTGTCAAACAAGGAACAGAACAAGATTCTGTGGTATTTGACCAGATTACAAAGCAAAACACTATCACTTCCGCAGCTTTGTTTTTGCATCATGTCAGGTCAGAACCTGATCCTCCAGACATTCTCTAGAGTTCATGTCTGAAACAAACTTTGGTCAGAATCTCAAGTGAACCTGTAAATATATTTTCTCCAGTATCAATAGTAATAGCCACAAAAACTTTGTAAAAACAATCAATTGAAGTACCAAATCCTGATTGTAAATGTATAAGTATCATCATAGTATGAATGGGAATGCTGCATTCATTTAAACATTAAGAAATTAAAGTTTAACTATGAGCTGGGCCATCTTTTATAAAATGGAAGACAAAAAATGTAATGCAAATAAAAGCCAGTATTATACAACACTGACAACCTAACCTTTATTGGCAATATAGCCTTCTTTCCACTGCTAGTGTTAATAATGAAAGGAAATTTTTTTTAATTTTTATTGAATTTTAAGTGTTTATCTACTAGCCATGTCCTGACAGCTACTATCCTATCTAACTAAATTAACATAATTATTTAGCACATTAAAGGCGGCTGTAGCTCAGTTGGTAAAGGCAGTTGTCTACAGACAACAGGGTCAGTGGTTCGATAGCTGGTCAAAGTGTCTCTGGGCAAGACACTGAACCCCTAACAGCCCATTCCCCTCCCCAGCTGTGCAGTGCCAGTCCAAGCCCAGTAGAAATTGGGGTCAGGAAGGGCATCCGGCGTAAAAACTGTGCCAAATCAGCATGCGGACAATGATCTGCTGCTGCGACCCTGAACTCATGGGATAAGCCGAAAGGACAAAAAATAAATAAATAAAAATTAGCACATTAAGGGAAGTAGGGGATCTTCTTACTAGCTCCATCATTTTGGGGGCCAAATAACAAATCAATCTTTCCACATTTTTTTATTTTCACAATTAAATTCCTAGAAATTGAACACTGTTGTATTTAACTGCAATCAAAAAAAGTGTGGCTTCTTTCCTATGGTTGGAGTCTCTCTTTTACAAATTGTGTTTGGCACAGTGGAATGTGATGAGATTTCATGCTTTAATCATAACAGGTCACTGGGTAGTGAAGATTTTGTGAGGAAAGTATACACATTCAGTCACAGTGTTAAGACAAGCACTGAAAACAACAATCAATATCAAGTTTTGTTTGTGTGTGTGTGTATGTGTGTTGAGAGGGAGTCTGTTCGTATCATCAAATGTTCTTCAGCACATCTTTGTGTTTCTGACTTTAGAAATGGAACTAAACTGGAGCAATCTACACATTGAGGACTGTGCTTCAGGCAAGGCACATATAAAAATATATATTTTGTCAGTAACATCTCCTGGTGTTCCATTACGCAGTGAAAGAAATCCTAGTGGGGAACTACAGCCAACTTGAATACCCCCCCTCCATACAACAAAGTATCTTGGACTAGAGAAATACTGCTGGAAACCTTTGAGGTTGGATTGAATGAATGAAAAAAGAGAAAATGTCACCAATTCCGTCTTCGAAGATTTCAGATAGCGAGTCTGACAATGAAAGTACATCAAAGGGAAATGCAGACCCCACAGTCTTCAAAAGGCACTGTGAGCAGCACATTCAGGGTTATTAAATAGATGAATATTGACAGGGTTTTTCCTATTTGAGGTTAACAGCACCTTGGCTATCTCCACAGATCCAACAGGACCAGAGAGATGGCAAGCACAACCAGGCACTCTCCACCTCCCAGTTATTCACAGCAGCCTTAATTGACAGGCAAAACCCTACAATGGCTCTTTCTTCTCCCTCTCACCTTCGTGCTGCTAACTTTGCCCACTGGACCAAGCTGTTGCTGAGCCAATCAGGGGAGGTTTTGTTTGCTGAACTCCAATATGTCCTTCAGCACTTTGGCCCCATTCATCTCGCCAAACAATCCCCCTAAGAATTTAACTGGTGGGCAAACACACAGCACATGGGTAATGATGGGGGCACCTTGGCAGTCTGTATGAATATTTACCCTGTCATCAAAGGAGGAGCATGCATATAAAGGTATACCTACACTCCCAAGTTCAGGTTCAGGCTTTGGAAATGTAAGAGCGAAAGAAAGAAGTGCATAGTCCTCAGCTCACACAGCCTATGGAACATGATAGAGCCTTAAATCTATGGAATATGGTAGAAAATTAGCTTGGTTTGTTAACTGTGCAGGCACAAAGAGGTTGTTAAAAATGTCAGATCTATGAATAAATCCATTCGAAAATAAATGACACCCACCCACAAGTCACAGCTATTCAACAAGAGATATATGAAAATGTTGTAGTGCATCCAAAGTACCCAGGACTTCTTTTTTTAATCTAAAGGATTATTGCCCTCTTTCCACAATGAAATTGAAACAAAGTTTGGTTTGGAGTTGAGTAAAAAAAATTGACCTAACAATATTCTTCTCTGATTAACATCTAAACCATCCCTACTCCATTGTTCAACACCTGATAAACTCAATGCATAAGGGCAGGGAAACAATTCTGCTACAGAGGGAAGCAAGAAAATAGCTGCGATCAGCCACTGGATTGCAATGTTTAGTCTGTGATTTGGAAGAATGGAGAGATTCTATTAGGCTAGTTCTTGTGACTGATGTGCTACTGGTAATATGTTCAGCCCAGGTAAACTTTTGAAGGCATGAATAGATATTTATTGGAACCTCTACATATAGCATTCAGGAGCTAGCGTGGTCTATTGGAAACAAACAAACCATGATTCACCATTTTTTCCCTGTCTAAAAATTATCATCTTTGCCAAAGTCTTTTGTTTTTTATTCAACCATAAGCAGATTGTAACTATGTATATTACTGTTAAGAAAAAAAATCTACAACAAAAAAAAAAACAAAAAAAAAAATCATTAAAATACACAATTGTTTGTCAGTTGTTCTCCACAGGCATGTTTCCCTCTACACAACACATAAAACGCAAGTACTGGAATAGTAAAACTAATTATAATAAACCTTCTTTAAAGAGTGAAAAAAATTAAAGGTGTGTGGATTTTATTGATATTTAACTCAGGGATAATGTCAAAACAATGTAAAGATGTTTTTATGCTGTTTTTATGTAAAGCTAATAAAGGTTTATTAGCCATCCAACTTCAAAAATTATTAAAAAGTTATACATTAAAAATGATAAGCATTAACTTTAACACTTTTCAGTGTCAACAGAACTTGAAACATTATGATCAACACAGATCAGGTTTACTTGAGCATTAATTAACAATACGATTGAATTTTAGACTGAAAGCACCAACACCATCCAACCTGAGATATATTTTTTCCCACTGAATTTTCATCCTCGATTTAAAAATGTTATTCTGTTTTATTCAAATTTTGGACTAAATACAGCCATCATCAGCATAACATATTACTTAAGGTAAATTGTCAGGAACTGCTGCAGCAAAATGACCTAATCTAACCAAATGTAGTGTGCTGTGTGATAGGGAAGACTTTTACAACCCCCAAGGACCCCCCCCATAGAACTGCCCCTGGCTGTATGCACCCAAATACACACACACACACACACTGGAACAACAGGCAGACACTAAGTCATTCAAGAAAAAAAGTTAAATTAAGTTAACTGACATTACCAACACACTGGGCAAACTCTTCAAATGTTTATATGCGAACATGTCAGGGGCCAGCTTTAGCTAATGAGGAGAGCAAAGCTCACTTTAGACAACAGCTGGACTGTTGAAGTCAAACGTGCTGGACATATTGTTTTTAAATTGCGAAGAATAAAAAACACAGAAATTTGTGTTAAAATGTACGGACTAAACAGATGTCAATAAAATAAATACTCAAGTAAAGTACAGACGCTAACTGTAAGTACAGTAACAAACTATTTGTACGTCATACCTCTGCATGCAACCCGCAAGCTTTTCTTTTCACGGAGAATGATATATTGTGTGTGTGTGTGTGTGAGTGTGTTCGCCCTCACCTCTGAAAGCTTGCGAGCAAGCTTCCCTCTTAGATCAGCAGAGCCCTAGTCACACGTTACTGTACATGTTGATTCCTTTGCACAACCAGACTCCTGTAAACCTGTCAGAGACCCTGTAGATACAAGCGGGCTAGCATGAAGATAAGGCTGACCTTATTATAAGTAGGAACATGGGTTATATTTCTGGCATGTAAACAGAGAAAAAGGTGATTATGGCAGAATGATAAGTTTTATTTATTCATTTTGCTGATGTCTATTTATTATTCAATAGTTCAGCTTCAAATGACATTATAGGACTAGAACAGGCAAAATGTACATGCAGATCAACTTGAGGAAAGGTGCAAGGAAGATGGAATATGTGTGTTAACATTGCAATATGAGCTGCGACATACATAAACATAATGCATCTTTACTAAATTACTAAGTAACTAAAACATACACAAGAATTGTAAAGGAATTGCAATCAGAATACTTAATGCAAGAGTGTTTTCTTTATGAGCAGTTTTCAGTGAAATGGGTCCCACTGTAGTGATTAAAAATATCAATAAATCATATTTTAATAAGTAAATATTTAAAGTGCTCTAATTGTGCCTCACATTGCAAAATTAGGATTAATATTCAGTGACCACTGAAATCACTTCAGATTATTATTATTATTATTATTATTATTATCATCTTTCAACTTTTATGCCTACAAGTAACATATTTGTATTATTTATATGGAAAGCACATTACAATCCATATTATTGGTTAAGAATAGCTAGCATGATTACAAACCCTATATCTTTTTATGATACACCTTGGTAAATTTTTTGTTCTTTTTGTTTGTTTGTTTTTACAACATGTACTGCTGCCCCTGCACCACTAAAATTTAAAAAATCTTTTGTAGCGAACGTGTAAAAATATTCTGATACTTACACAAACCTACTGAGGTGGGTAGTGAGTGGGTCACACATCTTTCTCTCTCTCTCTCGCTCTCTCTCACACACACACACACTCACACACACACACACATACACACACACAGACAAAGCCCTTTGTACCGTCTTCCACACCACCACTCCTCCAGGGGCCAATACTGTGCTCCAAAGCCCTTTAGAAGAGCAGCAAGCTGGAAAATGACCCCATGCTGTCTCCGCTCGCCTCAGCCCCGCCTGGTTACGCCCGTTTCTCAGGGACCCGCTGAGAGTCCAATACCCCTAGGCCTCCCTCTCACGCCACACCATCTCCCAGGGCCAAACGTTAACGGGGGCTCCTCACTGCGGACAAAGGGAGCCGGGAAACGTGGGAAAGAAATGTCACAAGGCTCTCTGACAACCAAAGTTCGACCCCCTGACCTCCAGGGCTGGTCCCACTGGGCCTCTTTATGTAAACACAGAGCGTCCAAACAAAAGCAAACTCTCTGTTAATCAGATTCATAACCCACGTGAGAAGACGTATAGAAGCTAAGGTGTTGAAGATTTGAACTGGTAGCTCCTTTTTAATTTTAATGAAAAAATAATTTATTGAATATATATTTATGCTGACGGCAGAGCAGTATAAATGCATATCTGTTTTCATTGTGTCTATAGTTTATAATCTAAAACTGCTACTGAAAGATACTGAAAGAGATTGAACAGATCTATTATACTTTATTATTACATAAATTAATATTATTTACTACTTGGGATTCATTATGGTCTTGATGTAGTGATTAACCAGACAAAGACTGGACAAGTGTCTGCTGTTTCAACTCCCCACAGCCTTGTAAACTGTCCTGGTCATTTAACCTCTAACCTTCCAGCAGTGTCTCTTCCCAATCCATTCTCTCTCCATATGGGAGATGTAGGTCAAACAAGGATATGGTCAGACACGGCGCACCCTCCAAGGGGTCGAGGGGGAGTTATTAAGCAATGTTAGAAGGACAATTTGTTGTGGAGTGTGGGGTTAATGAAGAAATTAGTGTCACTAAGCAATGTTTGGCTTAGGCCCAGAGTAATAATTTGCTATCTGCTATATAAGAACTACAAAGTAATATATAAATGTTTTGTACAAAATTAGCATGTATTATAATAAATACTACTATTAATACTACTATTTCTACTAACAATAATAATATTAATTTTAAATACAAGTGCTTCCATTAAATGAGTATCAGTAACCACTTGAGGTCTAAATAAACTAGTTTTTGTGCATAGATCACATGATGATAGTGTTGGGCAGTGAGGCAGCTGGTCATCTTACTTACAAACAATGGGCCTAAACTGTTTGCTCAAGGCTTTTGATAAGGTCCCATTGATGACCTCATCAGTACAAGTTTCTGTCAGACCACTGTGGTCACTAGAGGTCAGAGTTTGCAAACCAATCACCATGACCCCATTCCCAGGAGACTATTACTGACAGACTCCTGTGCTAGTTAGTGGACATCATTAAGGACTTAGGCTGGACAAGTGAAGGATTAATGACCCTTGACACAATGAGTTGTTAATGCTACTTTTCTCAACATAACCTTGCATTTAGAAGTGGGTTCTAAATGGAAATCATGCAATACTGATTGCAAATAATCACGAGGATGTAGTAATGGTCCCATGTGTTAAAGCTTTGTGTGTAACAATGACATCACACCAGTTGTACAAGTCTATTGTCAATATCAATTTAAACCACCACTGAACTTGATATACTGTGAGGATATAGTAAAAACAAATACAGTTTTTTAATGCAGGGGATGAATAAAACCACATAGACGTCACTGAATTTTCTGTTCAACACCTGACAACATAAAGCACCGTGATAGAAAGCATTTTAGTTTGAAAGGGGGGCAAAATATGCATGTCAAGTCATTAACAATGCAGAGCTGTGAGTGGAAAACAATAATTAACTCTCTAGATGGGGTCTTTAGAGGGAAATTCTTTGAGGATTGTATTTTCCAGCGTTGATCTCGAGGTTAAGTATTCTGCATGGAAATAGGGGGCTAGAGGTACAGCATTTCCTGACCACAAGTTACATTCAGGATTAGCATGTTAATATGTGTTTTGTATTATATGGGAGCATTTGAGCATTTCCATGGTAGTTTTCATATGAATTAGCCCCATCACTTGGGTTCTATTTTCCATCCAAACGCATCACAACTACAACTTCTTGCGTAACAGCTCACTTGCTGCCCTGTCCTAACTAATCCCAGCCTCCCCATATTTCTCCACCTCCTCCTCATCGTCGCCATCATCACCACCATCATGAATGATACAAACCGCAAACCTACACAACTGTCCCATTTATATGATTATAGATGAGATTCTGCATTGTCCTACATCTCCTTGTAACCCCCATGAACATAAATCTGCCTGCATGGTCTGTGATCATTTATGAGCACTTTACATGAAGATCACTCTCACAAACAACGCCCTTCAGCCAGTGATGAAAGCCAAGCATCAAAGTTGAAAATCAATGTCAGGTTATGAGACTCGTGACAGGGCCTGTTTTTATGTATATGATCACATACTGTGTGTAAAGAAGATCTCCAAGGCTTCTGGGTAGGAACACTGTGAGAGACAGTTCAATCCATTAAGGCGATTGAGATTTTTCGCTACTAGATACTCAAGTAATGGTACAGTACATCGACAACTTTTTGAACTGACCTTCAGGTTCAAATAGACATTTAAAAAGGGAGATAGCGAGGATTAAGGACAAATCTTGTTATTTTACAAATCTAATTTAAGGTCATCTTCGCTTTTTCCAGTCCACAGAAAAAACTTGAGTGATGAAGAATGTAAGATGCAGGTTCAGGTTTCTTTAGGTCTAGGCACAAAAATGGAAACAACCAGCAGTCTCTGGTGTTAATGTCTGATGTTCTGTTGAACTATCTATCAACTATCTTCAATGACTTTCTCCTTTGCTCTCATCATAATTACTACACTTGACAAAGGACTTTGTTACTTGAACATAAACATATTGTATTTGAATTTGGGACACTTGCAGAATTGATTCTGTCACTTTTCCAGACAATCAGGAAAAAACAGTAGAAAAGAAATCATAGTAAACTTGACAATCACCACAGGGTTACTACAGGGTTATTCTCCTTCCTCTGCCGCCTTCACGCCTTCAATGCCTGGCCTTGACCTGGTGCTGTGACTAGACCTGGACCTGGCGGTGCCCAACCAAGTGCCAGCTCAGATCAACACCCCACTCTCTGGCTTGGGCCAAAGATTAAAACACATCTCCCCTTTGCCTACTTACATCTACAGCCAGCTGTCTAGCCAAGCATACCCTATGCGTCCTCTTATCCTCTTCCTCCTCCTGCCTCTGCTTTCTCTCTCATGCAGGGGACCAAGTGTGGCATGCAGGGACAAACCTGAGACTTAAAAAAAAAGAAGAAAACTGGAGGGGAGGGACATCGTGGGGTGGGGATAGTGAGTAAGAAAAGAGGCAAGGAAAAAAAGAGAAACGCATATTGTACTTTTCAAATGGATGGGAAATGATTCGCTGGGATTTGCTGACAATTATACGGTGGGGTTTAATCAATTCGGACCATTCAGAGTGTGGAGAGGGCTGATCCCCAAGTACAAAGGGGCAGACAGTGGGAGGGCGGTACCTGAGAAAGCGCCGGCCTGGTGTAAGTAACATGAGGCAACACTCCCCTCCCTGCACATTGCACTGCAGCATATGGCCCCTCTCTGAACTTATTAGCTGGTGGATTAAGGCCAATCGCAGAGACCCAAGGGCCTGTTGCTGGCTCCATCACACTCTCCCTTCTCCCACTTCACACCCAGAAATGAAGTTGAGTGACAAGGGGCATTGTGTTGGGCACGTAGATCACCACACCCCTCACTTACTCTGTCATGCGGTGCAGTTTGATGAGGTTATTTGGAAGAGAGAACAAAATCTGACTATAAACCTTAAAACCACAGAACACACACACACACACACACACACACACACACACACATATATATATATATATATATATATATATATATATATATATATATATATATATATGCTTAAAAATTACTGCTTTGTGTTACATCAGAACAGCTCCCTTCAAACATATCTACAGCATATTATTTCATGAGATAATTTCAGCCTTTTCCTCAGACCACTATGGTAAAATACCTGCAAATTAGCAAGATGCTCGTCTATGGAGTGGATTAAAAGCACCTGAATGTGAACACACAGATTAGCCCTGTAGATATGAAGTCTAATTAGCATCTCATTGCAACACGACATGCAAGCTCAACATGAGTGCAGACACGCTGAGAGAAAATGCTCCATTGGCCAGAGGTTGATTATAGGCCCATTATGCACACAGTACTTAGTGATGGGATGAGAGTAGGAATTAAGAGCTTGATGGCTACTGCGAGGGGACCTGGGCTGAAGTACAGGGGTGTTAGCAGTCAACAGGGTCTTGGGTCTACAGGAGGGCAAGACTCTCAGATGCCATACTGTAGTTTGTGGCTTTTCTGAGTATTTGTAGGGGGAGATTTGACAAGAGAGAAGCCCCCCATTTAAGCCTTCATTTGATCTGGCAAGCGGCAGGTGATCTTCTGCCTCTTTTTGTGCAAGACCACGGGGGTTTGCCGACCCCTCATGACCTGTCTTACCTGTTGCCCTTCAGGATACCTCATTTAGAAAGGAAGAGAGAACCTAATTCAGTCCTGGGTATCCACCCATTGTGGATCTCCACCTGGCCACAGGGTTGCAGGGTCAGCTCCACACTGAGGCAGCAGGGATGCTTGAGGCCTGTTTTGCTAATCCCCTCACATACTGGGAGTTGGTGGAGGACCCAAAGGTCAGAAATGGAGCAGAGGATCCTTCTTCTTGGCTTTTTTTAAAACAGGATTAGAGGCTCAGCAGGAGCGGGTTTTAAGGAGCGAGGCCTCACACTTGGACATCTTGAATGCATTTCTCAGAAGAAGGCAGTCCATCTTCTATCTGGTCTACTTCTCTCCTGAGACCACCTGTGACCTATAACGTGACCCAGCCACAACTTATCCTGACGTGCACGGGAGCTGTGAGTTTAGTAGAGGTACATAGTTGACATCATGCAAATTCCCCAATAATGGAAAAGCTCTTTTCCTTTTTATAGTATTCTCCAAGTGTTTGTTTGGTTGCTTTCAAGAAGGCGTTCTCGTTAGGTAGGAGATGAACAGTTGATCTTTAATGAGAGGTGAAATCTTCTCCTCTTTTTCCCTGCAGGGTGGTTTGCTATGCCTGATTGTGAATACCCCCCACTCCCTTTGTTAGCTTTCATGTGTGTCTCATCACTCGTGGGTGACTGACTACTCATCAAGAAGAGACTCTATCTTCAAGAACCAATGATTAATGCTGTTTTCATACTAAGGAACAGACCTTGGTTTTCCCTATACAAACAATAATGCCACAGAGGAAATGTAGGTAAGATAAACCCACAGGCTGGTGGCTCTTTATAGGTATAAATATAAGTCAACATTCTAATAAATACATCTATTTTAAAGTTCTCCAGATACACCCTACATGGCCCAATCTAACCTGCACTTTGTTTGTCACCATTTCTGATTTTTTCTTCCAACCTTTCCTCACAACAAAAAAGCCACACAAAACCTTTTTTAAGAGTGAATAAATATAGCAATAAAACAATGAATGAACATAAATATTCTATGGGACAAAATGCAAAGCATTAAACCATTAACAAAAAACATTTGGACTTCATGCATGTGGCTCATATTTGACTTCCTTCCTTTAGTGAAAATAATAATAAACATTAGTGACATGTCAGTACAATCTTACTAATGATGCTTGTCATGCTCAAGAGCATTTAGCAGAGGGTATTAGATAACCATGGTGATAAAATCTAGAATAGCCTCAATGCAAGGGCAACTGTTAACATTTCAGATTAGCTGGACGCTGAACCTTGGGGTTCATTTGGCTGCATTTACTTCCATTATCAAGTGAATAAGCAGATCCAGCTGGCAGAGATCCATTTCGCCCCCTACACTGTAGCACTCTATCTCTGTCTGAGCCCACTCAAATCACATTAGCCAGTCAAATCAGGTTAGCTCCTTTTTAGCGTCAAACGCACTTTTAATTCAAAGCATCACTTCATTGACATCAGACGTGTTGGCACGCCAGAGCCTGAGTGCCAGTGCCAGTGCCGCTGCACTGATCCACATCCACTGGGGTCAGACAGATAAGGATATTGAGGCTTCCTGCATGTGTGTGTTTGTGTGTATGTGGATATTTAGGCTTGGATGAGAAGAGTTACTGACAATCTGGCAGTTCTTCACACTGATGTGTGTTTGATGGTACACACCGCCCGTCATCGGCTTCTATGACCTAGTGGGTCAAGTGTGTGACAATGTGCTGGTTTTGTGCAGCTGAGAACCACAGTTTGTTGGGAACGGGCTGGTGGGGGTAAGGACAAGAGTGGGGTTGGAGCTGAGGACAGGTGTTGTGTCCAGGATGCCAATCTTGCTGGTTGTTGTAGGGCATGAAAAAAAAGACACCTAGCACAATGTTTTCCCTTTGTTTTATCTTTACATTGATTTTCAGATTTATTTTAATAATTTCTCTGTATTTTTAGATGAATGCCTGTCAAAAAGCAAATTCTTTCTTTATCAAAAAAAGTATAAAATTGATGGTTCCTATCCATATGTTTCTTATTTATTTCTGACCCACTACAAAACTCATGTAAAACCCAGGCAAAAGTAACACCGTGTCCTATCTATAATAAATTAGGGAGATGAATGCAGCACAAGAGAACATAGAATCAGTATGTTGCAGCTTTTCACTGCAAGGGCTTGGTGCAGACATTGTTAGAATCCAGCAAGAAACGAAGAGGGATTAATCAACAGACAGCTCATCTTATCCCCCTTACTGTCTGTCCATTTCTATAATCAAAAAGTTCCAAGGAGTAAGGCTTTGTACAATGTGCAAATAAGAAAGCGATCGACATCTTAGAGGGAATTTTCTCAAGGCCCCACACTAAATAAAATTCCCTGACCATACAATATATCAAATACAAAAAAACAGAGATGCAAACGGTTTACGTTGCAAGAACCCATGGATTTATTTTTAAAAAATCATACTGTGTTTTTCTTCACCATATTGGAGATATTAAAGTTTATGTGATACTTCACTATTTAAGACATTCTACTAATACCTTTTAGATCTCTAAAATCTTTTTCCTGTGTATCTTCTCGTATTCTGCAGTGCCAACTTGTTTCATGCCGTAAATATGTAACAATTATGCCCTTGAAAAAATCTAAGACTCGAAGGTTATTATGATTCGTATACATGCCAGGAGGTGGAGTCACGTAGTTTGATCGTCTGTGGGAAACAGTAGAGTGGGTGGAAGAGGTGCACAGGAGAGAAGTTAAAAAGGCTAAAAGGCTTGCAATGTAAATGTGTGAGTGTATGTGTGTTTGTGACGCGTTAGCTCAGGTCGTGGGGGTAAAAAGAAAGTCCCTATATCATAAGTCATTACATATTAGGATGAAGACTTGGGTTTAACTTAGAGTAAATCTACAGGGAATGAATAGAAGACTATGTAATGTCCCCTGAAGTGATTAGGACAGTTGTGTGTGCATCTGTGTGTATACTGGGGTAGTGAAGATGGAGACACAGTGTGGTTTGCTAACCCTATTCTGATAAACGTGTGGGATGTGACGATTGTTTTGGAGCCCCAGAGCTAATCCACCCAGGACCCTCACTGCAGCCCGTGGGCCTCCTAAGTGCCTTCCTCTACCTGTCTGTCTCTATTTTTCTCTCTTCTGCTATTCAAACACTCCATGACTGCCTGAATAAAATGTTGTTGTTTTTTTTCAATGTGTGAATGTGATTATTTTGTAGAAAATCCCACAGGTTAAGATTAAGGTTAGAATTAGCCTTGACATGAAAAAGTATGAGCAAAAAAATAAATTTGATTTGATATGTGTTGCACATACTTTACTACAGACAGCACATGAAAATTCTCCAAATCAAATTCATACCTGACTGTTACCCGGTCAACCATTAGAAAAATGTGTTTTTAATTAGTTAAAAAAAACAAAACATTATCACCATAATTTTGCTCACAAGTCCATCATTTAGTCACCCGCAATAAATCAAATGCACCATGTCCTCCTCTGCTGAAACTGAAAATTAGCTGCTACGTTACAGTACAGAGAGAAGAAATACGACAATCACTCTGCTGCAACACTGTAATAAATGTGCTGAGCATCAACAAACAGACATTACAAAATGTGTGAAATATAGATGACACAAACACTTTGTAAATGAAAATTTTGCATTTGAACTGATGAGTGTTGCAGTATGCAGAGCTGGAATCAAATAAAGATTGTGCTAGAGGAAGAAAAGTGTGATGCAGAATCCGAGTGTGATCGAGCTGAGCAGCAGACGGAATAAGGTGGTTTTGATCAGGAGTTTCTCTGGGATAATTGTCAGAATCTGCTGTTTGGAAGATGACTGACAAAAGGAAAAATATGACAGTGAAATTTGTTGAGGAAACATGAAAATGTGTCAAACATCCATCAAACAAAGGAATGCAATATTTATGGATCCTTGAAGAACCTCTCTCTCAAATTCACACACATGCACTCAGACACACATGCATATTGTCAGGCTGCATATGCATATTGTTAAAGTCTTCTCAGTGTCTCCTCTACAAATCATTTCCCATATTGTCATGTGTCCCTGTAACATTCTTTCATAAAAGGATTAACATGCAAAACAGCCTGTTTACATAACAATGACAAGAGTGTTAAAAAAAATCCATGCTGGAAAAATGATTGGGATAAGCATATGAAAGTTTTAGGACATTTCAAGCAGATGAGAGAAGATTTTTTTCCACAATAATATAGATGACACCATGTTGTGGATTACTACGGGTAAAGAAAAATACACTGACCATTTAAAATATGGAGTATTTATTAGGTTTCGGCAATTGAGTTCACATATGCATATTTAAAAGCACACATATTTTGCACTTCTGTATTTTTTCCTTTTCATTTCTATTATATTTTATACAGATTCTGACAATGTAGTAGAATTTAATTGAATTACATATGTTTTTGCATATCAATTTAAAGTAAACAGAAAGAAAGAAAGAAAGAAAGAAAGAAAGAAAGAAAGAAAGAAAGAAAGAAAGAAAGAGAGAAAGAAAGAAGAAAAAGTCTTGCACCTTTTTTTAAAGATAAGGCCCACTGATTAATTACAGCTATCTGTCTAAAAACATCCTAGTATGGTTAGACAACCTTTTGTCCCTAGCCTTGTCCTTCTTTCTGTCTCTTTCTTTCTTTAACACATACATACTCACTCCCAAACACACACTCACACACCTACTAAGAAAACAAAACCCCACTAATCATTTGAAGCCTGTGCTTTGTAGGTGGGGCCCAGTCATTATAAGGCCTCAGCAGTGTGGTTTTTTGTTGGTTTTAGCTTTGCATCCTCAATCAATCGCTAACAGGAAGAGCTTTAATAAGGGTTTTAATGCAGCTGTACAAGAGGTGGGCTGGCCCATTGTCTGGGTCTGAAAGGCTGATCGGAGGGGAGTCCTCTCGCGTTTCTTTACATTCACCTTCTGGGCCCTATTGGGTCTCTTTCTGAAAGAAAAGCACAAGGGAAATGAATAAGGAACACAGGCAAAGTGTGGGTACGCTCAGCCAGCCTATGGGTTAATCAAGGAGCTACTTGTCATCTTCACAGAGCCTCACAGTTCTGGCGGTTAAGCTTTCCTCTTCTTTTTCCCATGCCAATTCAGACACACTGAGGAGCTGTGCTGGGACAAACAACAGTGGGCCATAACACAACCATGAGCTAATGATATGCTACTCTCAAATGAATGTATGAAGGGGGCAAGCAAGGGTGCTGGGAAAGGAGAAAGACAGTGAAAAACTTTATGAGTTGAAAGGAAACACAATTTTGAGAGTCTGAATGCATGGAAAATGAACAAAATGAAATCTAAAACAGATTCAAACATTTATTGCACTGAACAAAAAATTTGTTTTTTAGGAAGTTATATTGTTTAATACAAATACTAGTTACACACAAGCACCACTGCAGCCTTGCACAAATTGCTGTATACAGCAGAGGCTCCGATTCAGCTATGAAACTCAAACGCTTCCTTCAGAGATTTAACACATGCACAACTTGCTGAGGTGATGTAACTTCAGACCTCAGCAAGACCTTGGATTTCTAAACAAAATTTTTAAGTACATTTTCATCAAGAAAATGGTATTTGCAGATGTACGCGGAGCCAATGCACAGTTTCTATTAAACCTATTAAGTGATGCTCTTACCCCATCTAGTGTAAAGATAGAGTAATTCACATCATCAACACAAGTGATTGAGTGTGTATGTGTGTCTGTCATTTAGACATTTAGAAACTTTAATAATACAACAATGTAATATTCTGATTAAGACAAAAACAGAAAAAACTGGAGATGTGTTCAATGATTGGAAACACAATTTGTATCATTATTATTATTATTATTTACCTGTATTGGTAAAATTTCTAAATGACAATAAATATTATTTTATAGTTAAAAATCCGGTATATAAATCAGGTAGTGTAAATTCAGAAATGCAATGTTGCCTTCAGAATTAGAATTTTAAAAGAAAAAAATTAAATTCTTAAAAATTGCAAACAATTAAATATTTTTATTATTATACTTTCTACTGGCATTCATTTGTTTAAATCAGATTTAACTTACCAACATGTGTTCTGTAAAAAAGTTCAACCCAGCATTTATGACATTTCCAGGATTAAACGTTTGCAATTTGTGCAGCACACAGAGTGCTTTGGAATTATGCGTGTACTTTAAACATCAGATTTGTCAGAGACAATGTAGACTGGTGACTAATGGTTGATCCACCTGACAGGGCTTTTTGTTGAAGTCCACAGGAAGTCTACAGGAAGCCTTCAGCCCCTCTCCAGCAGCGATTGATGCACTTATAAGAATGCCCTCCAACAAAAGGGATGGTGGCAATTAGGAAAACAAAAGAGGGGAGGGTGCCAGCGATTATAGCAGGGGCACTTCAACAGCCAATACCCGTCAGAAAATATCCCTTCTAGTGGTTAATCCATGAAAAACATGTTTCAGTGAAAGGTCTGTTATTATTATTAACGGAAATATGAATAAAACATTATTCATTAAAAATGTGGATGTGTATATGTTTGTTGTACTAAATGTGATGTTATTTTTATATAATAAACATGAAAAAGATATGTTTTGGCATTTTTCTTTTGTCTGTTATTATATTTGTCTGTCAATATATTTAGTTTTGTTTCTTGGAATGAATGAGGCATGAAAAATGTGAACCTGTGTGAGTAGAAAATGGAAAATAACCACTGTTAAATTCATAATGACTGCATTTAGACGCGTTTGAGTGCGCACAATAAACTAAATTCTAAATGAAAAAAAAAAAACACTGTATGCACATGCAAATTTATTTTCAGACACACTGTTGTTTTCGAGCTTGTGTACATTCAAAAGCTTATTTTGTCTTATTTGCAGTGTTTGTGTGTCGATTTTTCTTAGACACTTACTGCAGAAGGTCACAAAATTCACCTTTAAGTCCTGAAAATACCCTGCCTAATTTTTGCTGTCCTTCAGGAGCAGCTTGGCTGCCTCCTTTGCATTTTAATGTAGACAAGCTGGTTATTAAATCTTAGATGGCTTTTTTGTCTGAAATAAATGGTTTAGGTTGCTGGGCAACCTGACTTGATCAAACACAGTTCCCCTCCCCATTTTAAAGCTCATAATTCTTCGTCTATATTCAGGCATAGTTCTTAATTAGATTAAGATGCATAACCCCCACTGCAATCACATTTACACTGATGCATGAATTTCTGCCTCCCTTTCACTCTCTATCCCACTCTGTCTCTCTCTTATACACACACACACACACACACTAATAAAAACTGTAGCAATCAGGGCAAAAGTAATGACTTTTGGGGGGGTTGTTTTTAAAATTAAGAGTGTGTTTGTAAAGCAAATAGAATTTATTTTAAATGTAAAATTTAGGCCAGATGTTGTGTACAATTCACTGTAATAATGATTACTTTGTTATCAAAATTGGAACCCTACCATTGCAATTATGACAGAAATTAGACAAATATTTTGAGAATAAATTAAACATTTCAAAAGAAAAAAATCTGCCATACCATTATGGCACACAACAAAGAGCCCAAGTACATTCAACGTGAAATATGCAAACACACTTCACTTTTTGGTCAAAAAAAAAAAAAAAAAAACAGAAGAAAGATCAACGCCAACAAACTGGCCATACATCACTCTAGTTGCATTATGCATACACGTTACACCTAAAGGGACTGGCTATTTCGATTTGCAAGGACATTGTACAGCGATGTGCAAAGGGTTATTTGAAGGACTTGGAACTTTGCACTGTGCAGGACTAGATTTTCAACTGAATGGCTGCACCTAAAAATCACTCTGTCTGTCCTTTTCTACACTCCACTCAACACCAAGGTGCTTCGAACGATGGAGCACAATGCATGTTTTTCACTCCCCACTGATTTAAATCATAGCACCCATTTACAAATAAGCATGTGTTACTTTGTGTTCTAAATAAAACATTTCCATCTAACCTCAGTGAGGTAAAAAAAATGAAAAAGATTTCCGCACTCGTCTTCAAGGTAAAATTAAAATGGGTCATCAAATTTCATCCAATTCTCACTGGTCTGACTGTGGAGGATGAAGTTGTATGCATATAGCAAACCAAGGACAGTTGGATTTGCCATAAAGAGCATGCCATTTTTGCTCTCCCTAGAGCTATGGCTTTGATTGAATCCTGAAATGAGTTGAAATGTCACAAATCCCTGCCAATATACTAGAAATGAAAATTTGCCTTGGGGTTTTAAGGTTCCCATTAAGGGTGTGCTTAACATGTTCTGTTAAGTGTGGCTGGAGTGCATCAAAAATACAACATAATTACGTCTCTCCGTGCACTCAAGCAAATCGTCCCTAAAATTCCTCGATGCGGAGCAAGTCTCATTGGTGAAGTGCAAGCGAGCTCGGGATCAGGCCTTGACAGGACTGATGAGAAAGAGAAGCCAAGGGCCAGCTGGACCCAAATCCGAGTGGCAATATTTGTGCAAAACGTGAGCAATTCTCATGTCCGACTGGTACAAATAAAGCTTGATAAATCCTGTATTTTCCTGCAGAACAATTGTGATATGAGTAGAATCACCCCCCCGAAAACACACACCCAAAATACCTTCTTCAATTTCTTGTTTTATTAAAAATAATAAACTCTGCCTGTATATCAGTATCTCCTTTCACACTGGTAATGCCTGTCTTGCACTGATTTGAAACAACTGCCTCCTTCTTCTCTATTCCTCATCTCTCAGGTTGTATTTTCAGGAAAGAGGAAAATGATTCTCCTCACTGCTTAGTATTCACGTCACGTAAAGTGGGTCTGTGTTCCTCATTTAGTTCTGTACTGTACAGCTGGGGAGCTGTCCGGCGCACGGCGGCAGTATGCAAATGAGTCTGGATTTGAATGGAGATGGAGGTAGACACAAAGCTCAATTAGAGACAGACAGAGAGAGAGAGATGGTGGGGGAGTGTTGAGTGTCTGGAGGGGAGGGGGAGGGGAAAGAAAAACCCTGGGCTGCTTAATGCCAACCTGAGGAAACCAATGTACGGACACATTCAAATACAAAGGCACACACAGATTCAAATGCACTTAAATAACCAGACAGATTTCTAAATTCTTCAGACAGGCAGCTGATCTCTGAGGGGCTCAGACAGCTCAGCTCTGTGATGCGTCTCGGTCACATCAATCACACCGAGAAGATCCCACATCAACCATATCACACATATACCGTGAAAACAAAAAGGTATCAGGCATGCACAGGGGCACTTCCACTTCCCCAATGTGGCAAAAGATTGTAAGGTGCACGGCGGCCATTTTGTTGTTAGGTGCTACTCGGTGCCCAGCAGCAGTCCATATCACCTGACCCAACGCCTGCATGAGTGTCCTTGGAGGAGTGTCTGACATCAGTGCTGCCACCCATGGTTGCCATGGCAACCACTGCACAATGTGGGATAGGGGGGGTTGCATTTGTGCACGATAGAGGGCAGAGTAATTAATATGCACATATAGGGAGTTTAAATCAGGATTTAATTGCATTTGTTGGTGTGTGAAGCCCAAAAGGATGGAACACGGCAGCGACAATAAGGACTATCAAGGGAAAAAAGAGTAAAAAAAGAGAACTCATTGGTCAGAAAAATAATTTCCATCATTGTCAAGGTTATTTATAAATGATTTTCTTTCATACAACAAAGTAACTAGATGAAACAGTAGAGAGGTGGGCCACAGGCTGACGCTCAGGCTTTTCCCCTCTCTCCTCAATATTATCAACATCAATTTCCAATGCTGTGTACAGCCAAGATGATACATCAGTCTGTCAGTCAACTCCTGAATTTTAGCTCACTTTATGCCATTACAAGCCATTCATCATAGCTGGAAAACTTTTCATATGAAGCTGAAATGTAACTGTCAGGAGTGCAGAATTACTCGGGGAAGATGAGACTAACTTGATCAGGGAGGCTCAAAGATCATTCAACTGATCAGGTGATGCAACAAAATCATCAGTCTGATTTCCCATAAAATACTGCCTGTCGGTTTATGTAGGCACATGTTTTACTCAGTGACACACATGTCTGACCCCTCACACACATTCATATACAGCCACTCTTACTTGCTACCTCACTATCAATAGCATCCAAGCGTTTCTTGTGGAAGACAGCAAGCTGCACTAAGGCTCATTAA
The DNA here is from genome assembly GCF_033026475.1 of Channa argus. Lineage (NCBI taxonomy): Eukaryota > Metazoa > Chordata > Actinopteri > Anabantiformes > Channidae > Channa > Channa argus. The sequence goes on along the minus strand of NC_090207.1, from coordinate 15,988,905 downwards.
AGTCAAAAATAGGAATAAAAAACAAGATAAATAAAAGAAAAATCTTGTTTAGGTTATTCAAATATGAAATGAAAACAGAAATATAATCCATCTGCGCCACACAGCAGAAATGTAAAATTGCAAGAGGAAGGTGTTTGGTTTAAAGTGACAACACAAAACCGACGTGCACACGTTCTCGTGCACGCACGGCAGCATTATTTATACACCCTTCCAGCGCGCGCACGCACGCGGGCCCACATACAGTAAACGTTGCAGTGGTCTCATCAATAATGCATCGACGCTTCATGTTTATGCAATCTACGGGGTAAGACTGAGCGATGGATAGCCTCCAAGAGCCAGGCGCTTTGCCAGCCTATCACACTGAGACCCCAGACATGGAAATAAAAGCCTTGTCCGCCTGTAAAAAAGAGGTTCAAATAATAAGACAGTTGTCAGCACATACCTTTGCGAGATTTAGATTTCTTTGATTCTGGTTTAGGTTGTGCAGGCTTGAAGGACTTCATGATAACGCTGCACTAAGGAAATAAAACTGTAGCTGTGGTGATATGCAAATTACCGGCTCCCGCTGAATGCACGGGCATTTATTATTCATACATTACTCATGTTTATGCAAATTACGGTATACAGAAACACTGGTGGGGGTTGAGTGTCTCCGTCTAAACATACTGTGTGATTCAATTTCTGTTATGCTTTTCCATTTGAAATGATCCAAATCCAGGCATTTGAGCAACATAGTCATGAAACAGCTCAGTTATCGTGAAGTTTAAAAGTAGTCAGAAAATAAATAAAGGAATAAAGAAAACGAAAAAAAATTCATAATTGGTTTTGGTTGTTGTGTATAACTCCATAAAGGAGTATTTGCACACCTGTGTGCGAATTGTTGACGCGCAGACAAAAAAAAAAGCCTCACGACTAAGGAAAACAAGCACAGTCTGTGAAATATTTATTGGTGACCTTAAGTACATTAGGTATAATTATCACTTAATGTTATTTTTACCGGGCTGTATTTCAGCCAGCTAGGTTGGTATTTTAATTGTTTATTTAGCTTATTTTAAATCATGTTTGTAATGAATGAATCGGTGTCTTCTGCCAAGGCGTATACAATCTCGTTCAACAAAGTGAGATATTTCATTTTAGATTGGGTATTTCTGATGTATTTCTAAGGTGTAATCAATAAAATAGCCAAAAAAATATGCTTTTCTTAGACTTTGCGTGTGTGTGTGTGTGTGTGTGTGTGTGTGTGTGTGTGTGTGCGTGCCTCTGCGTGAGCGTGAGAGAGAATGTCCTTGCGCTGTCTGCAATTACGGTAGCACATACGTCATCAAATGCCGACGACGGTGATGTAAAGCAGAGGCGACGCTCTTCCTTTTTATATCAGTGTTTTGAAATCAAACAGGCTGTTGCTAACTACTATTCTCTGTCGTGGATGGACTAACGTATTTTTATACATAAACATGTAAGTTACTGCAAACCTTTCAGACTATGATCAGTAACTTATCACGTTACTAATCCGTGTCCTCTTGCATTCTTGTAATTGTTTTCTCCCACTGTTTTTGGACATTTTAGCTGTCATTTACCCGCAAAAGAAGTCATGTTCCACAACAGCTCACAGAGAAAATACTGGATTTTCAAAAGCGAAGACGAACTAGAGCATATGAGACGCAAGGCCAACCAGAAATTCCGCAACAAGATACTAGAAAGTGGGAAGGTAAGTTATGCGTGGTACATAGAAAACTATGAAATAACTAAAAATACAGTTGACAGTTTGCCTCCTTCCATCTCCCCGTGTTACTCAGCATGGGGTGAGCGAGACCATGTTCTTGGAGCGCCATGAGGAAGACGTTTTGTTGAGACACTATGAGAAGAGGATGCTGGACTTCTGCAACGCTTTTAAGCCTGCAATGCCCAAGTCTGTGGTGGTATGCACAAAAAGTGTTTTTTCTCAATCTTTACCGGTGCAGTGTGACCTCAGTGGCTGTAAACATGTGAACCATTTGTGTCTGACCTGTTCAGGGTACGGCCATCATGTACTTCAGAAGATTCTACCTGAACAACTCTATTATGGAGTTCCACCCTAGGATTATTATGTGAGTAGAGCTGATCATGGCAAAACTAAGCAGCAATATACAATTTTTAATGGGAATGTACAATCAGAAAAAGCAGTGCTTTGTACAGTGTAGTGGTAGTATATTCACAATGCTTAGTCATTAATATCTTTCATCTGGTCCTTTGAGAAACCTAGTACAAAGTGTGAATTATGTACTTGCTCTGTCCTGAATTTTCAGAAGGATTTAAAGCGGGCGAAATTGCACATTGACTCGATTGCCATAAAGTGGGTTTTTTTTAATGCACGGCTCAGATGTGCTGTAAACAAACACTGTTTTCTGCATCCTTTTAGTTTTTTAGTATGCAACGTATTTCAAACTCACCTTTCTATTTTAGGCTGACATGTGTATACTTATCCTGTAAAGTGGATGAGTTCAATGTGTCCAGCACCCAGTTTGTGGGCAACCTTCAACAGGAGACTCCAGCAGGACAGGAACGGGTCCTGGAGCAAATCCTGGAATATGAGCTGCTGCTAATCCAACAGCTAAATTTCCATCTTGTGGTCCACAACCCCTACAGACCCATGGAGGGCCTGCTTATTGACCTCAAGGTGGGTGGACTTGTGGAGAGCAGTTCACTTTCACATTACCATTAGTCTTTTCTCTTAAAATGTTTGAGTGCTCTTACCTTTCATTTTCAGACAAGATTCCCTACCCTGGAGAACCCAGAGTCACTGAGGAAGAGTGCTGATGACTTTCTGACACAGGCAACAATGACAGACGCAGGGCTGCTATTTTCTCCCTCCCAGATTGCTTTGACTGCTATTCTAAACAGCGCCACAAGAGCCAGTCTCAGCATTGAGAGGTGGGTCACTTGTACTCAAGTTACATTATATCAGTAGTTGAAATTAGGCACATTCCCATACAGAGTTGCTATTAGATACATTTGGAACCCTCTAACGCTCTACCTTCCTGCGACTATAGAGTGGTCCTCAAACAATCCCCCAGTTGTTGCTCACATGTCATAGTCTCCTTGAGCAAGACACTGAACCCCAACTTTGTTGCTCCTGGTGATTGTTGGCCAGCTTCATAGCAGCTCCCACATCGTTGTGTGAGTGAGTGTGCGTGCGTGGATGAATGATTGTGAGTGTGAATGGGTGAATGAGAAGCAGTGTAAAGTGCTTTGAGACCAATAGGTAGAAAAGCGCTATATAAGTGCAAACCATCTACCATTTGAAATATTAGGTAATATTTAGCTCAATTTAAAAGTGTCATGTTTTCAAATTAAAATTTAATGTGGGAAAAGGAGAATTCTGAGAACAGACTGGTAGTTCAGTTAACTATTGGTACAGTAATTAAAGCAAAATTACAAGAAAAATTAGCATTCTTAATGGAAAACTACCCTTTTTATTACTTCAAATGTCCAGCTACCTGACTGAATGCTTGGCATTAAGAGATGACAAGGAGACCCTCTCAAAGATGTATGACTCCATGAGACGTGAGTAAACTGCACATTCAGTCTGACACCACAAGATGGTGATATTAAGCTTGGTTTTGGGTTTCACTCTTATTATGTTACAAAGAACTAGTCACTTCTAAGATTTAAGTAAATGTTTTCTCCGTTTGTGCAGGGATGAAAACACTACTAAAGAAATATGAGTTTCCTAAACTGGATGTTGTAAATGTTTACAAACAGAAGTTGGAGAGGATCCATGTTGAATTTACCATTTCAAGCAAGTAAGGAATAAAAGTACTTTTTTCCCTATGGAATACTAGTGTGCAACAGCACATTTGCACATTAAATATATTTTGTGGAGGTGAGAAATCTTAAGAACATTTAAAGAACGTTTCTTTATTGTTGTATGAAATTATTATTTTAGTGTAATTTATTACAATTGTTTGTTTCAGTATAATGGTTTAAGTTTTAGTGTGTAACTTTTGTAATCTTTGATTTAATGTCGATACCCTACACCCAAGTGATCAACTCCAGGTTTCCGCTGTCAAAACAAACACACAGGCTGTCATATGTAATAACAGTTTTATTTTTGCTAGGTTGTATCTAAGATGCAAAAGGTTCAAGGTTCAGTATCAGGTAGAAAAAATAAAAAGGAACACATCAGCTGTATGAAATACAGAAAGGAAGTACAACAGCACGCCAGATTTCTACCTACATCACCCATATACCACATAGCACATATTGGTATCGCTGATGAGGAGACTTTTAGGCTCATTCATTATCACTGATCTGTTAACACTTGGTGAGGTTGGTGAGGTCTGTGGTATTGTAAGTGCAACTACAGTAAACATTTTGGTAAACTCTTGAGCTATGACAGGCACAGATTCAGACTTTGCAGCTGCTCAGCTGCCAGGAGGCACATTAGGCCAACCATAATTACTTTGAAGTTGATAAATCTGTGCATGGCATGACTTCTCATGAAGAATCTATATGAGAACAGTCGGTGCACCACCTGTGATGGCAGGAAGGAGAGACTGCAAATGCGTGAAAACTTTTGTTCACATCCCCAAGGCATAAAGGGAGTTCAGGTCATGTTTGTTAGAGCAGCATATACAGTATGTAGGCCCACACAATATAGCAGGATCCATTCATAATTAACACATGCACAGGACAGGTTACAGATACCTCCTACAAACTCCTAAGACTATCTCTCAGGTCTGTTCAGCTATATCATCCACAAAACACATTTTACTTCTAAGTATAATATTGAGAAACAAAGCAGCATATAAAAATGTAACAAGTGGCTGCAGTGCTGCGTGATAATTCATACAAAGACAATGGAAGTTAATGGTTTGAAGGAAGAGCTTATCATAAAATCAGGTGAATGTGGGCAAAAGGATGCAGTGAAAAACTCCAGTTAAGGCTTGTGTCATTTTAGAGAGAGGTGCTATGTTTAAATTCCCTGATGACAGCAGAACTTTGTACTTCAATGCTTTGTATCGCCTTCCCTCTAATGTCCTCAATAGCTGGTTGGCCCAGGTTATGAGTGGCTGTCAGTGCACCCCATGTCTGTCACCAATCAAATGTCTGAGGGAGTGGCAGGCATACTAGGATAAAAGTTCACATATTTCTGCAGTTGACTGTAACTCAGGTCCATCTTCATAGTAATAATCTCTTCAAGTTCTTATGTGACAAGGTTTCTTGTCAAAGTTGGATCAGCTCAACACACACCGTCGGTGTCTGAAGCTGTTTGGGAAGGGCTTTGGACGGACACTATTCAGATATGCAGCAAGTGGTTTCCCATATTGCATCCAAACTGCCAGAAATTGAGGCCACATTCTTATAAATACAGACTTCTTCAGTCCTGCACCTCACTTGAGGAGGCCTCACTTTGGCTGGCTGAGTAGTCCCGGCTACCACACTAATTCTCATGTGGAAATCCGCAAAATTTACATTACCTGGATGGCAGCAGCCAATGACATGATGGTGCACTCTGTCCTGTAAGATAAAGTGAATAAGTTTGTGAAAGGTAAAAGATTTTGTTTATTAGGTCTGTCAAAGTCTGTCTTAATCCTCACATGGTTTAAACTAGTCTAAAGTGATGAAGACAAAATGAAACTACAACTACTAAAGATGAGGTCACAGTTTACCTAAATGAATAGTGATCATGGCCAGAGGGGGTTGGTTACATAAACACTGAAGATATGGATCAGATTTCACCAACTAATTATGGCTTGCAAAGACGACGTGTGTGAAGTGTGTCGCTGACATTTTTGTATTGTAGCAAACGAAAGAGAGGATATGAAGATGATGGCCATGTAGCGAAAGAACCCCGTTTAACAGAAGAGGTGAGACAATAATGGCAGCTACATGCTAACATGTAGGCAAACTTTACTCCAAAGGGAAACTACGTGTTTTATGTCGGGTTCTTCCAAAATCAACTCAACTTTGTTATATTTCAGGAATGGACTGATGAAGACCTGATGTGACGCTCCAAGTGATTGTGGAATCAAAGATTATTTTTAAGTTATTATACAACTTAATTCCAATAATAAACTGTGACAAAAGACCAACCATGGAGTGTAAAACAGTTCGACTGTGTACATATTGACTTTTAACATGACATTGCAGTTAATATTAGGTTATGCCTTTGTTCTGTGGAAAGAATAAAATATTTTTCTACATATTGTGTCATGTTTCTGTGTTTTAAAAACAGAAAACTTGCATACATTTGTCAGGGAGAATGAACGACTCCATAATCTACTTTACAAAAACGGTTTAATAAGTGCATGCATGTCTGATACAGTCTGAACTATTCCAAAGTACTGCTGTAAACACTTTCATTTTACTTGGTTTCACTGATTATATGTCAGGTTTGGCATTGATGTTTCCAAAAAAAAGACTTAACCAAATAATAAAAAAAATAGCTGATACAATTAGAGGGAGAAAAAAAAAATTCAGCTCATCTTACTTATATACTCATGATTCCAGCAAGAGAATTTATTCTTTATATAAAATAACCATACTTTTCTGAAAGAGTTTGTTCCAATCTAGAAAACAGAAAGATATAGAAATGGTTGTTTCAGGACTTTGCAGATATTGTCAAAACCTTGAAATAAATCAGTCGCTAATTAAAGTATAAAAAGCATATCAGCACTCAGAATCCAGTTACCAGAAAAAGGGGCAAAGAAAATTAGCTTCTTCATGTCAGTTTCCTCATAGTCAGCAGGAAGGTGAAGGTGTGTATGTGTGTGTGTGTGAATAGACTTTGGCAACCTGTGCTGTCAAAACACATAGTGGGTACAAAAAAACACCTTTTTTTTTTTAATGGCCCTCATGTGAAACAGACTGAAACCCAAGTCAGAATCATGAACACAGTTTAGGAGGGAAAAATATTTTTCCTTTGCATACAGCTATCAGTCTCTGGTGCAAGTTTTTCCTTTTTTTGATTTATAATTTTTTTAAGTACTGTGTTGGTTGTTGAACACGACTGCTGTTGTTGCATAGCTCTCTTGTGAACGAGACAAGATGACAGGTGGGTGGGGAGTGGCAGGATTATCGGAGGAGGACATGGTGGTGGTGGTGGTGGTGAGGTTGCCATGGTGATGAGGGCAGAACATGCTAGGTCTCCTCTGTTCTCTACTCCAGTGGAGGAGAATTGACGGAGGATGGGAAGATGGGAGGACAGGTGGTGTGCAGTACTACCTGTTGCTGTTAGACATGGCATACTGAGCCTGCTTCTGCTGGAGGAGCTCTGTGATGGCCAGCAGCTTTTTCAACACATGCTGCCAAGAGGAAACAGGAATTAGATAATCCTCCTAAGGTAGGACAGCATAAAATGTCCCGTGTGTGCAAAACTGTGATATCGTTAGTCTCTGACCTGCTGTGCCCCTCTCTCATTGCTCAATGTCCGGAGCTCGTCTGAGTGTGCGGCACAGAGCTCATGCAGTGCAGCCAGGTCCCGGGACAGATCCGTCCTAAAGTGCTCTGTGGCTTCAGGTAGGTCAGGTACGTTCTAGAAACACAATCAATGATATTTCTAAACTGATACATATTTTGGTTTCTCTTTTTGATTACAAAATGTAACAGTAAAAAAATGTTCATCGGAATTCCACAGAGGCTGCTTTATTTCCTTGCTTTAGTTGACCGTTAGTCCAAAACCCAAGATACTGAGGGTATTCCCCAACATGACAGAAATGCATCAAATCCCCACATTTAACAAGCAGAAACCAAAGAAGGTTTGTCAATTTTGTATTCAAAAATTATAAAAACAAATCATTTTGAACACACTTTATAAATTTCAGTCAATCAAATTGTCATCTTCTCAGCTATAAATACTTAACCAAAAAGCACCAAATGTGACTTACCCCTAACTCATCCAGAAACATGATCATTCTGTGTTTGTTGTTTTTGATAAATGGGTTCACACCCTCCATGTACGGTTCCTGTGCAAAATGAGAACCCAAGCTGTCACATACCAACAATGTTCCAAAAGAACTGCTGAGATGTGAACTATTAAAACATTTAGGAAAGAAGGGTTTATACCTTAGCACCAAATTCTACCAGGTTGGCCAGGTTCTGAACAGACTTGGCCACCAGTGTGAGGGTTCTGCCTGCTGTTGAAGATGGAGGGTCTGTGACAAGATACGATGGTGAAAAACAAACATAACTGTCATATGGCAAGTGGGAGTATGTTCTAAGTACTTCTGTATTAATGCTTACCAGCAATAATGTTGAATGTTCTGGGGTTGAGGATGGCTGGGCAGATCAATCTTAAAAAAACAAAGCCACTGGAACAAGAAAAGACAGCAGACAGTTTTACAATAAGGTTCAGTTGCAGACAAAATGATATGTTGAGAACATGATAACTCCTATAAGAAGTTTGTCCAACTTTAATTATTATTAACTGTTTACCTCACAACTCTCGTCCGCATAGTGTTATTAGTGGGCCATTTCTGTTGCACAGACTTTTGCAGACAGCCATAGATGAATCTCAATGTCCTGGATTGATCATAGAGAACCGATTTAAGTGATCTACCCGCAAAACAAAAAGATTCAGTGAGTATATGAGTGTTTGTGCTTACGGTGGTAGGATCTCAGCAGCCATGAAGATCTTCTCCACAAGCTCAGACAGTATGTTCAGGAGATGAATCAAGTTCAAGTTCACATCCTCATTCTTCTCCAGTTTGGAAGGGTTCAACTTAAAACAAACATATGAAAAGACAAAATGCAATGAATGAAATGTATAACATTGTTGGGAACTCTGAGAAACATTTCATCTTCCTTTACAGTAACCACCGCAAAGTATATTGTAAATATATGGTAACCGCTAAATGCATTTGTCATATCTGCTATGTTTAAACTGAAGCAGCACATTAGATGTTAAAAAACCGAAACAAAAAAACTAATATAGATTATTAGATGTTAAATTTGTCACAGCAATTGCACAAACGCATTGAAATTTCCACAAGAACACAACAGCACCCTTGGGACCTAACCCATGTTGATGCTGTGTCACGATTGTTCTAAGCATCTGCATAAGTATCTTCTGCAACTGAACCTTTGGGGAAAAGCATCTGCAAAATTACAAAATATAATCTAAGTGCAATGCTGTGTGTGGGTGTGGGTGTGTGTGTGAGAGAAAGACGGAAACCTTTTGCAGGTCTTTACCTCACATGACTGTTTGCTCTCCATGATCTTGAGGATGGTGTCTTTGAGAGCATGGTTCACAAAGGGTGTAGCTGTGGCCTTCATGTACTGGTCCATCAGTGTACTGGCCAGTGTGGTTGCTCTGAACAATGTTGTGGCTTCATCTGGTAAAAGCGCACAAGCAGAGGAGATTATGCAAATGTTTGGACATGTGGTTGCACGCGTTTCTCAACAAACTAGCCAAAATAATAAATAATAGGCGAAACCCCACAAAACACTGCTGACTAGGTAGAGTTACAGCACATGTTAATCCAGAATAAGTTCCAGAGGAAAATGTACAAATTACTCTTTAAAGTTTGTTTTTTACCCTCCATATTAATCTCTCGGTCATTGAGTGTCCTTAGTAGGGGTGCCTCAGCGTTCTCGTGTCTAAAGATCCGCAGAAGCAGACTTGCCAGTAAGCCACGGTCCTGACCACACACATGAGCCAGAGCATAGATAACATGGAACTCTTTCTGCAAGATCATCTGCAGAGGAAACAAAGCAATGACATCATTGACATTTTAGGTGAAAAACAGAGCAGACAGTTAATGGAGACTGCAATGAAAACCACTTTTCAGTGAATCAGACCTCTTTGAACTCAAAGTACTCCTCTTCAGGCATGATCTTCTCCATGGAGTAGCGGGCACGTACACGTAAAGACCCAGGCTCGATGCCCTTCAGAGGCACATGGGAGCTGAGGGGGAACCACTCATCAATCATCTGACCCTTTTGCAAGCGATTCAGCTGGCAACGCATAAACACTGAGTGGGAAAGCGATCCAAGTGTGGAGAAAGACAAAAAGAAAAGGTGTGAGTCATAGAATGCGCCAAAAAGAAAGAGGTGAATGTAGAGACTTTCACCAGCTCTATTTTATTTTTTTATTTTATTTGGAATATACAGAGATACATACAGATGTCACTTTCTTTGCTCTTTTTTGTTTTGTTGCTGAGGCTGATTTCAAATCTGTTGATTTCGCTCGACAAGTCACTGAAACAACAGATACATTTTGTATTTCACTAAACAAGAGGAAAAAGAGTTAACCTTTACAACCCCAATTCAAAAAAAGTTGGGACGATGTGTAAAACGTAAATAAAAACAGAATCCAATGATTTGCAAATCTAATCAAACCACATCTTATTTACAATAGAACATAAACAACAAACAGATGTTGAAACTAAGAAAGTTTACTATTTCATGGAACAATATTAGCTTATAAATCTTAGTTTTTACGTATTTTATATACGTCCCGAATTTTTTCAAATTCGGATTGTATACTATATACTACTACTGCTACTACTACTACATACTTTATTGTATACAACTATAGTTATATCCATTTTACATTTTCAGCCAACTAGAGTGGGAAAAAAATTAAATAAACACAGGCAGAGACTTACTCAAAGTTGAACTCTTCAGTAAAGACGGGGTTTTGCCCCTCCCTGGGGTGCGTCTTAGCCACCTGCACGCTGTTCAAGTAGATATTACAGTAGGGGTTGGTGAAATACTTCACTGGCAGCTTGTGGGCCTCCTCCACCCACAGCATCAGGCTGCTCACCTGAGAAAAACATGCGAGTTCCCCAAAGCAAAATAGACACAAGCAGGGATAGATTGTAATAAATATTCAGCCCTATTTACAGTTTTTTTAAAACAATAAACGCTTCCCTTTGTTAAATCGTGTTAAGATATTTTAGCCTATTGCCTAATGATGAAAAACAGGTGATGTCCAACAGTTACAAGAACTAGTCCCTCTTTACTTCTGCAGGGTTTTCAGCCACTGCTACCCCCACCTCATAAGCTGTCTTCCCACTCTGGAGGATCAGACTGCTCTAATTATATAAAACCTGTCTGTCTCATCAAAAAGGAAATATGATAAAGAGTTCTTCTAATATTTAAAAACTTTTTTTTAAAATAAAACAAATCTTATGTACTTTTGCAACTAATAAATATGAGTGATGTGAAAGCCTCAAAACAAAACTTACCGTCCAGCCACATATGGGTTTATGCTCAAGCAGCAGTGACTTGTCTTACAGTTACACAATGTACATTTTAGTCTTTCGATATTAAAAAATAATGCTGCTGTTTCAGATAGGAACTTGAGCCCTTTAAAACAACAAATTAACATTGAGAGGGACAAGTCTTTCAAATCATGTGGCCATGTGGTTAAGTATTGTTAACATAAAATGTTTACTCCTTGCAATATTTTTTACATGATTGTTGGATGTGTTACTACTGCTGCACTTTAGCTACAGGAACACACACTGGCTAATGGTATTTGTACCTGTCTAAGCCTTTTGTTGGTGGTGGGCTGAGTGGTTTTCCTTAAGTTGCTGCAGAAGCTTTGTAGGCATTTCATCCAATCCTGCAAAAACAGAACACAACATGGTCACAACACTTCTAATAAAATATTTGTTGTCACTGTAAGAACTTGGAACGATGTTCACCGTTCGCATTATAGTTGTTTAATATCATAAATAACACAATTTGCTCTTTGTCAAATACAGAGGTCCTGATTAACTCTTTACCCAACAACGTAGGGGATCCTCAGTATCTAACAAAGAATCAGAAGTAGAGCTGCAAACATTTTATTCAGATAAATGAGACAAACAGTTCACAGCACTGCACCTGCTTTTCTTAGTTTTATATTGCTTAAACATATGTGCATGTGTTTCTACCCCGATGAATAAAACAGTTACAGTATAAATGACAGAGAGGTGGTGCTTTCTTATCACCTGTGCCTGCTCTGGAGCCTCTCCAGCAAAGTAGAATATGTACTGTTCCTCACTAAAGTGCTGGACAACAATCTGGAAACAGTTTGGCCTGAAAAAGAAAAATACGACACATTGCAAATTATGTTTTTTTGCACATGGTGCCACAACACGTAAACATTGAAAATAGACAATATTTTGGCATCTCACCTGCCAAACAGACTGTCATGCACACAATACACAGAGCACACACTTAGGTCAATCAGCCCTTTGGGTTTGGTGGCTCTCTTCTCACTCTCAAAATAGATAAGCTGGGCATCGTTGCCCTCAAGAATGAAGTAAAGGTTCTTCCACCGTTTGCCTTTGCCTGAAGGGGAGAGGAACCAAAATAACCTTAATTATAATGGTAGATCCTGACCAACCTGAGCAACACTGACAAATGCTATACAAGCTCAACGTTACATGTACCTTTGTTGAACAGGAGGTAGCCTTTCTTAACAATGTTTTTGTAGAAAGCATCTTTTGTTTTGCGTCTGATAGTGTTATAAATTTCTCTCCCATCCACTGTGTCAGTGAGTACTTGTTCTTGTTGCTACAGGAAAGATAAAAACAAATTAAGCCATCACATAATCACAAATGCAAAACTCAGTCCTATTCCAATAACTGTATTTGTTATATTACATTGCTTCTGTTGCTCTATCTGATGCAATATATTTTCTACAGAAAGTCAATTTTTGCAGTGAAATTTGGACCAGCATTTCCTTTTCATTCATTATTAGTCATTAGTTAGTTTTCATTTATGCGTTCAAGAATTTTCAATCCCCTCATATTGTCAAATGTCATCCTACTAATTCTAACAAACACAATCACACAGGCTCAATGATGGCAGTATACAACTGTACCTGAACCGAAACTGGGTCTTTGAGGTTATAGCCCTCAACAATCTGTTCTTTCTTGTAATGATCAATGATGTCTTCAACACTGTCAAAGAGAAAGAGCAGACAAGATACCATGCATCAGTAACTGCAATTCAAGACAGTAAGCATCAGTAGTCTCATTGTAAGTCAGACTATACTGCAACCCATACCTGTTATAGTACCTCCCTCCCATCATGTACTGATTGTTAGGGGTGGGGGAAATTTTAAACCTTTGGATGTTTTCATTGGTGCGAAAAAAGAGTGAGTAGTCTCCAGGGGTGTTGTCTGATGGCCGGACTAGAAAGCTGCACACTTGACCAACTATGAAATAAGACAGAGCAAAAGAATAAAAGAAAAGGACAAATTTTAATCCGGGTTAAGCAGTGTATTTCAATAAACTGACTTTGGTTGAATTTCTGACAAAATAGTATCAGTGAAAATACCATTGATAACAGGAACTTAAGCCTAAAAAGAAAAAGAAAGAAAAATAATACCTGTCATCAGCAGGTTGTAGGCCTCTTGTTTGGTGATCTTTCCATGATACCACCTGTAATAAATCCAAAAAGGAGCGAAAAGACAGAATTAGCACAAACTCCAAAAACTACTATTTCTTTACATTTTCTATTCTCTTAAAAGAAGACAGAGGGATGCTCACACTACTTGTTAATTTGAATGGTATGGTTAAGGGTAGAAAAATTAGTTATATACATGCCATTTAGCTCATTAAAGAAAATGCAAAATGTAATTAATATCCTAAGGGCAAAGTTAACTAGGTTGTGTAATTAGGGTAAAGGGAAACGCTGAACTAACAAGAGTGGATATCTAATGATATATTTTCTCAAATATACAAGGACTTCCTAAAATTAAGCTGAGCAATACCACTGCATCATTCTATTGAAATACATTTTTGTGAACGTACTACTTCAAGATTTTCCTATTTTTTAGATATTAAACAGTGCAATAAAACATACACTTTTCCCTCATGTGGATCCTCCTCACGCCCCTGAAAAATACCAGACACAGAAATATGTCAAGATGTCCATTCCGACTGAACCAAAAGCTTAGATTTTTGTCACTAACTGTCTGTTATCACATCACTGCCCAAGTTAAAGCCATTTTGCATATTACCACATTATACAATGTTTACTATACAGACACCACTAAAAGTTTTATTATTCTATCTATTTGCTTTCATGTTTTGAAACACATTTCGAAAAAAATTCTACGACTTTGCACTGTACTTACCACTTCCTCCACCAGATCCTCTACAATGAGGCCTTGCTCCTCTGTGCGAACATTGGTCACCCACATCCAGCCATCATCCAGTTCATTGTGAACAATAAACATGTCCCCTTTTAGGAAGCTGAAAATTCATTGAGTCAAAATGGGTTTGAAGAGAAACGTTTATTATCGTGACATTGTGCATTGCACAAATGCAAAAATACATTTGTAAAACACAGACGATGTTATAAGAAATGTGATCTTAAAGACATTTTGAAATCAGGAGATCCATAACCTGATCCTTCCAAACGAGAAACTATAGTGATTTTATTGTCGACTGTAATATCAAAACCCTACCAGTAGGTGTCTCCTCTGACTCATAATGTTTAAGGTATATACTACATGTCTATAAACTCAGTTAACCCTGTGACTCACTAGCAGATTCAGGGTTAGAGGTTGACTTCAGACAGATGTTTATCAGATTTAGGAAATCAGGGATAGCTAGGGTCATCAGTATGTGTGTCTACTGCAGCTTAATGACAGGGACAAGGCTGTTTTTAATGAACAAGTCAGATGATGACCATTAAATGATGCATTGAAAGGAAGCGCAGGCCTGTGGAATACAATTTTTTCACTCCAGGCCTTAAAAATTACAGATTTTATTTATCCGACAGCACCTAATTTCAATATGAAAATGTTATACTACAAGTGTAACACCAAAAAAGTATTTTTTGAGCAGATGTGAACAGGTACTTACCTGATCTCATCAGTATCTGGCACTTTGGTGTATGGAAGTATGGCCCTGACTCTCCTCCTGTCTTCTACAGGCTGTGGAAAAACATGCACCCAAAAATAAAACCACAACCCTGTTATGCCTATTCTACCACAACTGTCTGTTGCTGAAAACAAAACAAAAAAAAAAACATTTAATTCCAGAAAGTTAGCAGGTTGACTTTAAGTTAACTCAGAAATGTATCAGAGTTTAAAGATGTGTAGAAAAATATACATTACATCAAATAAAGTTCATTTTAAATACATTACTGTTTATTCTCAATATTAAAAATGTGTGATCACTGGGTAAAGTTCTAAGTTAGAACAACTAGCTACAAATCATATTTTATGATGGTGCATCAAAATGCTACTATCAAGCTAGCAAGATTTTTTGCTTATAAGAAGCAAACCATGTTTGTGCATGCTGACAGAAAAAAATTGCACAATTTAAGCCTGTATCAGGCGTCTTTAGCCTACTGGGGAAAATTAGGACAAGGTGCATTTCTCATTATTTACAAAAAACCCTAATAAAAAGCAAATATCAAGTATTGTCATTTATTGTAAAGAGTTTAGAATAATGCAAACATTTCAAGAAATGCTGCAAAACTTCAAACATACTGAAAGTGCCTTTTAAAACACTAATATTAGTATAACAGTATTTTGAATCTACTGTATACCATAAAGTCAGTTTTACCTCCGGGGGCGCCACTGGTGATAGAAGCTTCTCTCCTTTCAGTAGGCAAGACACATAGCTGTAGTAACCAATAAGGTCTGATAGAGAAGAGAAGCGCCGCCCACCGATGTAATAGTCCCCACACATGGCAATTATCCTTTTAGAAAAAACAACAACAACAACAAATATTAAATAAATGCTCGTTTATGTGCAGACAAGGTAATATAAATACAAATACAAACTTTTCTAACATTTAAATTCGGATTTGACAGTACATTTCTCCGTTTGGCCTTCATCAACATTGTTTTTCATCGCATTTCTTACATTTACATTAAGTCATTTAGCAGACGCTTTTATCCAAAGCGACTTACAAGTCAGGTACAAGGCAGCAAAAATCTAAGTCAAGGTGAAAACATCAAAGTCCTATCAGAAAAGTCTTGACAGTTCGCGAGATGCAAGTGTGAGAAAGAGCAGATAGGATTTTTTTTTTAATAGAGAGATTTAAGTGAATAAGAAGATGCATATACCAGCTCAAACAAAATATCCTAGAATTAGAAATATTCATAGTATAAGAAAGTAGAAAGCTATCTACATTGGATTTCAGACAGAAACAAAAGAATGCTAGTCTGCCCTGATGAATTGAAATATCATAGAAAATTATATTGTGACCAAAATTAAAACCTGTAAACCATTAAAGCGATTGACTAGTGTAATGCACAGAAAAAGTAATGCACAGAACTGGACCATTCTTAGGCCCCTAAGAATACTTGTCTGCTCATCAGTTCAGTCAATGTCGATTAAGGATAAAAATGTAAAATGCTAAGATTCATATGCTGAATATATAATATAAGAACAACAGCTATTAAAGTGCAAGTATCACGTAATTCACTTTATGGTTATAAGTCCCTCCGTCATTTAAGCATTAATAAGATCACGGCCCAACACTAAACTGATATGGGTGCTTGTTGCTTTCAAGTTTTGTTACCTAATTAAAAAAATGCATTTCTGGAAAAAAAATGTCTGCAATGTGAATTTTCTTAAGCTACAACCCTTATATTTACTAAGGTGTAACATTAGCACTTGCATGTTAGGCATGAGCAGAAAATACAAAAAGAATCTACAGACTCTAGTTCACCGTTTTATTTACTGTAAGGTTGCAAGTACTGCTGCTAACAAATGCACTGTCCTCTTTCTTTAACTGGAAGTCCACCCACACACACTGCATGAAAGTAACGCACATGAAAGTAATGCACACAGTTTCCCACAGCATATTTTTTCTATCCTGTTGTTCCCCCTACATGCTCTGGCAAGCCACCACCCCTCATCGAAATCATGCAGGCTCTTGCAGGGATTACAGACTGAGACCTTCAATGCTTGTTGCATGTTTTATGTCATACCTGAAGTGGTTGACCACATTGGTCATGCTAAGAAAAGACAGGACAAAGGAACCGGGCCGGCGGTCACTCTCCCTGATGAGGTAGCTGCCAGGGTTTCGAGCCTGGCGGAGCCGCTCCTCAGCAATGGTTCTGTCTAGCTTGCCATGGTACCACCTGTGAGAAAGACAAGAAGGACTAATTAGCAAAGCACAGTACAGCCAATTGATTTATTGGCTAAATCATTGTACTGCTGGGAAAAATGGCTGAAAAATACTATTACAATTAATTAAAAAACACATCATATTATAACAATCTAAACAATACAATACACTGTGTTGTATTTCTGTTGAATGATTAGTTTCTCAAAATGGAATTTAAATAGAACACTTACATCTAACACAATAAATGTGGCAAACAACAACCTTCTTAGGTAACCATAATGGGAGGAGGACATCATTTGTTCTTTTGAGAGGTCAACACTCTCGTAAAAAACACATAAGTCAGTTATTACCCAGAAAACATGAGTGTAACACATAGGAAATGACATGACATCTTGAAAGATAATGACACAGAGCAACAAATCCTTTGAAGCTCTTCGCAGTCCAGTTCTAGAAAACAACAAGGAATGAAAATTGTATTTAATAGCAAGCAGAAAACACAATATCTGAATTGTAACAAATACTTGAGACACACCACACAGACAAACAAACGCTTTCATAGGAGTACAACCTAGTCATGGGGATGTTCTTCAACAAATGAAAGGGGAAGCACTTATGGGCTTAAGTTCAAAATCTTTTATTTTTCAGTTTGCTGCCTTTTGAATTAAACAGAAGCCTTAAGAACAACACTGGTTAAAGTTTCAGCAAGTGAGGGTGAACTTGACAAGGCCTGCCAGCTGAGGTACAAAACTAACACACTATTTTCCAAATTTAGGCCACTGGTGACTGGTGAATGGAGGGCTGTGCCTGGAAAAACATCAAGTGCTGAGAAGATAACCGAGGTAGCCTAGCACTTCTTTTCAAATGAGACCCTCTGGTTAACGTGAGTAGAGGTACAGAACGTGTAATGATATGTGTTCTATCATGGAGTAAGCTGGAGAAGGTTAGCTTAAAAGGACAGAGTTAAGTGTATGTGAAGAGGCTTTGGGGGGATTTGGGTTAGAGGAGAATTGAAGAGGCCGATTGAGAGCAGTTGGGAGGCCAAACAACCTGACTGGATCCTACTGCAACTAATCCTGAACAAGCCACAATATATAGGATGTCTCAGAACAAAGTTCCGCAAACCAAAAAGTCTACATAAATTGTTCGGCAATATAGGAAAATAGAAGTGATATAACAAGAAGAACCATCTGAGGGCCAGTTACTGTTATAATTGTGATAAGCCAGCCATGCAAATGCAGCATGTTAGGCTGTTGTGCTCATGTCAAACTGATTCTGGTCTGTTTAGAGCTGCTAACAATAGTAACATATGCTATTTACCATGACTCAAAAAAGAGCTATCCACCACAGAGTCTAACCAAGACAAACTACGTATAGAAGCTCTGTGTTAAACATGAGTGCATCACTGTTTAATGTGCAAAAAATAAAAAATAAAAATGAGAAAAGTGGTGAATTTAGTTTAGTGGTGAAGTTTTTGTAAAGCATAAAAACTGCTGGTTTTGAGCCTTTTTGTAAAGTGAAAATCATTTACTAGATGGACAAAGTAAAATTAAACACAAAACTAATAATATTTGTTATAACACTATATCAAAATGAAGAATTGCTATTGTGCTGTATTATTTCAATCAAGATAGCCACAGTTATGCAAAGTTCTCTCTGCCTCCTAACAATTGTCCTAAATATCTACATATCTATTGCCTACAACCATTAGATGACATATAGCAGCTATGGTGAAGAAAGCAAAAGGGAAAAATAATTCACTGTGCAACTTTCCGTCAAATGAAACAAAGATTGTTGGAAAAAGATGCAGAAAGAGCGAGCAATAAAGAGTAATCTCAGCAGCAATGCATCCAGAAAGCAGCCAAGTCAAAAAAAAAAAAGAAAAAACCTAAAAAATAAAAAGCAGAGGAAGTGGATGATCAGCTGCAAACGATAAACACACCCATCAATCTATTCATCGAGACTGGTAGGTCAGGTTGTGTAACATTCAAGCTTCACGCTGAAGTATCAAATTCTGTACTCTGGGGCCTAAGCACATTAATTAGTTGACTGCTAAAAATGCAACAGAGAGTGCTTGTCTGTTACTAAAATTACTGAATTTAAAATAAAAACGTTATGTGACCAATGATGGATGTTATTAAAACTTTGGTTGAACCCAAAAATATGATCAAAATGAAAATTTATTGGAAAATGGAAAACTTTTAAAACCTAACATTACACAAATGAAATGTGACTTTTCTCTATACGCAGCCTCTTATATATGACTCAGAAATAAACAAACAACCAGTTACACACTTGCTGACCTCAATACAGTTATTGCAGAATCTTTCAAGCAGAACACTGATACAACATTCTGTTACGCATTGGGCTGTTGAATTTAGCATGTTAATAAAATGCATAAACCAGTCTTGTCTCTCAGGCTTATTATAATTAGTATTGATTATTAGCATTCAGCACAAACTGCACTGGATAACATGATGGTCAAGGCTGCTTTGCTGTATTTTCTGTGTAGGCTGCTGTTCATCACCATCAAGCACAATTTACAGTGTTTCGTTTTCCTGACTTAATTCAGTGCTGTACCATGATTTCGATATGATTTCGCTGCTGCCATATCAACCTCTGCCATATGTATTTGTTCAAGTACAGTGCCTAAAGGTCATCATGCATCAATATTGCAGCCTTGTGGATGGACATGACCTGTGGTTGTGTGTTTAACAAGTTTTTGGTAGTGTGAAATATGCTTTGCATTGATAGTGTACACCACCACCATATATAGATTTGGAAACAAAAATAGATCCAGAAGAGTAGCCTGCAACTTTGTATATGAGCTACTTTTATACTTAACTGCCTGTGATGAAACGATGATCTGAGTGGGTAAATCAGACAGGAAGAGTGTTATGATAAACACACTATGAGCACAAGTTATGACAGTGGTGATAGGATACAGTTCTACTATTAGCTTGAGGAATGCCCTGTCATGCCAGAACATGAAAAGCAAGCAGCACAGTGACATCCTGGTTCTCTCGTCTACTGGCGATAACCTCAGGATAAGGCATTTATTTCTATGCATAGGGTCCTTCCATTGTCAAATGAAACAACGAATATTTTATGGTTAGAAATGAACAATTTATTAATCCTAGAGCATGGCATTGTGACAACTCATAATCTTTGGAAAACAAATGTGCTGACTACACTAATCAAGTCACAAATATCTGGTAATGACATCACACCAAAACATAAAACATCTGGTGAAGTGAGTGAGCAGCCAGAGTCATCTTTGGTAGAGGCCCTCAGAACCCCACCGGCCTCATCCAGAACCTTTCAAACAGGTCCCCCATTTAGTAATTTGATCACAAGACACGAAAAAGTTAACTCTTTCAGATGTTCCAGGGAACATGCAAAGTATTGGATGGACATGCATGTCCACCTATATGTGTCATGCTGTCAGAAAAAATATAACAGCACACAACTGAAAACATGCCCAAGCCTAGTGAGCTTGGGCAAGATGACAAAATATAGGGCTTAGGCTGTAGCAAGCACAGCAGTATGATTTATTGTTTAGACAATCTTTCTTGCTGTGAATGCTTCAAATCTCCTGCATCACAAGAGCTCCGTCAGGACAGGCGTGACATACCGTTTGTAGATGTATATTGCACTGACCCACATAAACTTTCACAACTGTAGTTTTCCCACCGTTTATAGCTTTTATCTAGTAAAAAGCAACATGTGGCACAATGCAGTTAGAGGAAGAACACAGAGTGAGTATATATATACTTTTCTTCCTGTGCCGATATTTAAGTCAGGAAGAGAAATTACATAAAAATATGGCCACAAATGACCGATATACCAAAGAAAATATTTGCAAAATAAGATCTAGAAGATTCACAGGATTTAACCTGTGACCATTTACAAACCATTTACAAAGTAGTAGACTAAAACTGAAAAAAAAAAAAAAAAGTAGTTTGAGACACGTGTTCGAGGGGCAGCCAAATATGTCAGTTCATTTATAGATCCCATCTATCCACCCGTGTCCCTTTTGGACCTCTGGACACAACAGAGACAATATGAAAATCAGATAAGATTTAGCTACAGCATGCAAATTAGGCTTACTCTAGTTTGAGACTCAAAACCAATCTTATGTGCTCTGACCAGTCCTCCCCCTCTTACCCCAAGTTGCTCCTGTTGGGTCAGGTGAGCAGCATGCATGGCAGCTGCCTTCATCGGTGTGTGAGTGTGTGTGAATGGGTGATTGAGAAGCAACATTGTGAAGTAACACTGTAGCGCTTTGGATAAGAGCATTATATAAGCAGGCCATATAATTTACTAAAAACTTGGTCTTCTCTGATTAGTGAGAAAGGCTTACTCAAAGCATTTAGAAGAGACTATTTCGGCACTATTGCCAGTGATGTTCATTGCGTCTGTGTCCATATGTGGCTTTGGCAGTGCTCCTCCACATTAAAAATCAGTTATGGAGCAAATCTCTATTGAAAAATATTTCATCAAGATCCTACATGTATTTATACACTACGGTGGTAGTGACCCGTGGCAAATCTTGAGTTTTGCTGCTCCAAGTACTGAAGGTACTGACAGAACTCTAAGTTGCTCCAATAGATCTATTGAAATCACAGGAATAAAACTGTTCTGAGGGACTGTAAAACTGATTTGAGTCCATCTGATGGTTTTACTGGAGAATAGGTTCAAGTTGTTTAACAAAATCATCTAAGCAGCAGCAGAGAGATAACAAGAAAGCCTCAGGTGAAGCTGATGTTCGTATAAAACATTTTGATACCGAAACTGATACCTTGACTTTAATAATGCTTCCAGATCAATGCTTTTGGAAGGAAATTATATCATGTTATCTTTGATATATTTTATATTTTTTATCACCTTGGCATTTCACACTTAGTCTTACAGTAAACCTATTTACTACAAATTAAAGTTGTCTGCTATTATATCAATGATAAAAAAACGTATGAAGGATGGCTAACATACCACTTGAACCACTTACACTCTGACAAAAATTATGACAAAAACTTTAGAACAAAATGTAAACAATACAAATATTTTAAATCCAGCATCATGTCACTATCGGATGCTGCATGCTTATTGGCTTACTGATGCTGATGAGATAGTATTAAAGTGATTCAGTCAGTGCCATAAAAGTATTTAGAGTTCAGTACTCAGCCCAGGACGTACATCACTTACACTGACACAGGTGCGCTGATATTTGTCTCATCATCTTTGGAAGAGAAGTAGACAGCTCCCGCTAAAATTTCACCTGAAAATGTAGCTTTATCTTTTAGATTTTTGAGGGAACTGTCTTAAGGCCTATTTTTAAATGTGCAACTTAAGTTAGTTTTTTCATTTATTTCACTTGCGAAATGGAATACAAAACTCCATTGCCAAGATATAATTGATTTATTTTAAATAAATGGGCACCAAAAATGTTTAATACATACCAGTATAACCACTTTGTATATCCCCACAAGAGGAGTGTGCGCAATTACTTATAGATGAATAATAACAATTATATTAATTGAATGATTGTAGGAAAAATATGGGATACTTATACTCTCTGGGGAGAACGGCGTCATCCCACGGTGGAATCATTGCTGAAATACTACAGATGTGGGAGCAATGACAAGCTAATAATAAATGTAAAAAAAACTGAGCTCAAAATGAGAACAGCACATACTCTGCTGACCAAAATCATTCAACCATAACTATTTTTAAAAAGTAATGATACCCAGAGTATGATGGGTAGGACTTAACCATTTATTAAGCCTCAATTAATGGATTGCTGAAGCAGCTGTACACAACCTATTCTTTTAACATATACTACACTAAATACTAAACACAGTAAAACTAACGCTTTGTACCTATATGTTACAACATGATGTAAAAAAATATACCCATCTGTCTCCTGGAATCATGTCTCTAGGCAGTAATACTAACAGGACAGACACAGATTGCCGGGACTTGAGTTGGAACTTCTCTCCGTCAGTCCCTTATTAAGCTCCTATGTGACCTCTTTCTCTCCAGTTTCTGTCTCTTTTTCATCTTCTTCTATCTTGATGGATGTGGCTGCGCTGAAATTTGTCCCTCATTAGTATCAAATAGTAATGAAACATTGCATTACTGTACTGTGCTGTAGGAATTTGTGGAGCTACCAACTTTCTAAATAAAGCAATTCTACACACAAATTAAACACCCAACTAAATTCTTAAACAGAAGTAGTGTGCTCAGTTAGGTTGTTTTGACCATGACCATATTTTTAACATTTAATTACATATGTAATATGACCTCTTCTGACTTCTGTGTGTCACATCTGTCACAGTTATGTGATAAGACAAGATTGGAACTTTGTAAGTGTTTTACTATGCAGTGAATACTTTTACAAACACAAGTAAGGAAACAAAAAGAAAATAAACTTGACACAGAAATGCACAAAGGATATTCCTATTTTAAACAAACAATACTAAAAAAAAAAAAAAAGAAAACTACAATAACACTGATTCCTATAACAAAAACATTGCCTAGTTGTCAGCCGTTTATACCAGTCCATTGTTGGACAGGCATGGTAAGAGCTGCTGGGTGATTTTATGCTCCACTTACGCCGAATTCGCCCTCTGCTGCATTTCCCTCCTCTGTCCCGTGGTCTCACAAGGTGCACCGACTCCACTGATACTGCTGCTGGCCAGTCAAAAGCTGTGAACTCCGATGTGAAAAGAAAAGCAAAGAGGTCTCTAAATCCGTACAAACCATGATGATGCGACCCTGCTGCCACCCTGATACAGTCATCTCCTGTCATTAAGGTCAACAAGCAACATCCATTGAAGTAAATGAACAGAAGGTCACCGAGATGCAAACCTACACCCGGCATGCAGTCACTTGTGAAACTAATTACAGTGAAACTAGATGTCTGGTTTTTGTGCCCTGCTTAGAAAGTCACAAATGCTGATCTTTCAGAGACTGTGGTACAGCCAGACTGTACCACTGTAGTCTTGCTCCTTCTTCATCCTCCCCTGACTTTCTCTTACTCCCCTGTTTCTCTCTCAAAAAGCCACACATCATGAGCATGCTTCCTATTGGTTTTTGATGCAGCAAGGGTAAGGAGTGGCATCCCTGCATACACTTAAAAGACTATGTGAAAACACATAGTCTGGGCTGCACGTTAACATTCAAATACACAGACATTCATTAGTAGACAACAGCCACAGTATCTTGTGACCCCCACAGTTCTTAAGAGACTTGTTGATACACGGCTGCCTTCAAACAGTGTTCAAAATCAAAATGCACAGTGGTGTAAAGCTTGTTTACTCTGAAAAAAAAAGTCAGATTTCCACAGCAAACTAATATTTATTTTAACAAAGGAAAGTAGACAGCTGTTGATGACTTACAGCAGCTGTGAATTTGTTTTGGGGCCATGACTCATCAAGCCAACGTCGAAGGACCTAGCACCAACAAAGACAAACTGCTGCATTGGGTCATGCCATCTTCATTTTGGCAAACAAGTGATGCTATAACACACTGCAAAGACTGAAGCTGATGGGCATGTAGCACTGCACTTTCTGGGCTTGCGTGAAAGGAAGAGAAGGTGGATGACCTGGGACCGCATTTATACGACAAATTGATAGTTTTCCATCTTCACCACTCTGTCTTACCACAGATATATAACTACGTCTAATCAAGAATATGTCTGAAAGGTAGATACAAAACAGCATAAGTCGTATTGGCATTAATATCATATTCTCCTCTGGCACAGTAATTTGATAAGCTGAACAGCCAATCAGAGTGGTCTCAGTCACACATTGGTCAATGGTCAATTTCACACATGGGGCCGCACCACAAAGATTAGACAGACTTGCACTCCCAGAAAGCCCAATGATGACTGACTGTCGGCTTGGTGTCCCAGCTCTTACACGTGAGATATTACCCCAGCTTGTTACTTAGGATAGGACAGTGTCACCACATAGGGGCTGACATAACTCATGCAGATGGAAAGATGGGAAAGCACCATCAATGCATCTTTGGCTTTACTCAGACTGGATGCTAACCATCCATCATCATTTTAATGCCTAGCCAGGCAAAATGGTACCGAAGTCAACATCTGAGCTTTGCTGTAGTGAATCAGCCTCCCTGAAATTACATTATTACATCAGGGATAATAGGCTTCACCTTCATCTACACATAAAGAACTCCCTTGTGAGTTTTTGATTTGTACTAGCATGGGTGCCCATCTAAGGCCTGCAGAAATAAAGACACAAAAAGTGTTGGAACACTGAAAAAGTAGCTGTGTGACAAAATGCAAACACAGTTTAAAATTGCGTCATGTCTACCACCTTAAACAAGAGGCAATTAGGTAACACAGAAGTGTTTCCACAGCCAAAGGCTAAATCTGGTAAACTCATTCACAAACACAGATCTACAAATCCAACTTTTGTTTGTTCCCCCTTGTTTCCCTTCCTCCTACCACCACCTCCTCAGGGAAACCCTTTATGGCTTAAAATCCTCTCTAATCTTCGTGGCAACTCAAAATCGGCGACTCATTTCCCAACATGTTTTGTGTAAGCTGAGGGACTGAGCCTGAGGTTTGTAAAAGTAACGAGAATTTGTACTGTTGGGGCCTCCTGATGTCTTTGCTCGTCTCTTCTTTATAGCACTAGCATGAATTCTTAATGCAGTGCTGTAGCCATTGTTTATGAATGACAAACTGGATTATGTAGGTGTGAATGAATGTGTCTGCTGTTTGCCTCACTCACTCTCAAATGTTTTTTTTTTTTACACTAGAGTACTCTGCAACCATGCCAAGTTTAGCTTTCACATTCACTGTGCAACACACCGTGGGGCTAATTCCAAATGTGTGGAGGTTTTCCACCATCATTCTTCCAACACAGACTTTGCAGGTTGCTAACATACCTCAAAGGAATACAAGATCAGTCTTGGTGTGAGCCACAGGTGTGAGCCACAGGTTAGGGCAGAAGTATACAATCTAAATTTTGCACATATGCAAAGACATGCAGAATATGTTTGGAGATTTTGAAGCGAGTGTTTCTGTTATGCTTGTACGGCAAATGTTTGTGCCCACAAGGGGGCAGTGTCGCATTTAGCAAACCATTATTTACTGAAGATGTACAATTAAACACGAAGTAGAAAGTAAAGTTACGCCAGTTTAAGCAAAATCTACTGTTAGAAATAATTACTTTCTCAACATAGGTTAAGTCCACCAGAAATCTTAACTAACACAAAGTACCTTGTAGAACTTTAAAGAACTCACTTTCCCTCACAGATTTTTTTAAATTGAAAAAGTTCAAGCTGTTGGACCAGCTGTCTCCCCAGCTCTGTCACCCTAATGCGACACAAACACACACACAAAACGAAACTTCAGAACGCAGCATTTTCTGTCACTATACAGTTAAAATCTTTGCACCAGGCTTTCTAAATAAGTCAGAAGTTGAAGAGAAATCCGATAACTCTTCTGTTATATGTATACACAGGTTTCCAGTAACCACGTTAATAAGTACATGTAAATGCCATTCTCTAATTACTCTAGAAAGCTGATTTCTCAATGTATTCTGATTATTTAAGTGCATGTAAACGCAGTCAGTGATTGAAGACTGTGACACACCACGCTGACGTCAAAGAAGTAGCCCCAGTGAAGAACAACTGCAGCATCAGCTCGCATTGCCTTTGTCTGTGCCAACAAGTGGCGTTAGAACACACTGCCAAGAGAGCCAATGAGTATGATACCATCATCGATGTACTTACAGTCAGCAACTAAACTAAACCTCTTTTTCTAGCTGTTTGCTAGGTACATTTGTTTGATTAACTATTCAAGATTTTGGAAGTCAGTACATCATAAGCACAATTGTTGTCACAATCCTTCTACATATCTTAACTCTTTGCTAGATTAATTTGTTTGAGCTTGTCAAAGTCAATCACTATAAATTCCTAAAGGTAGCTCTTTCTTTAATAAATATGATCATATGTTTCAAAACATCTACAGGCAAATTTGATGTGGCCTCATTTGTAACATTTCCTTCTAATAATACCTAGAATCTCTGAAGAAATGTGACCAAGCTTTATGGTCCATTCATCACCACTACAAGCAATTCATCAAAACCACAAACCCCCAAAAAAGAGGAAATGCTTGTGTTTTGTTGCCTATATGCTTTGCAGTCATGGAAAATATCTTACAGTAGGCCACTGAAAGAGAATAAATAGATTTCATTTTGACTCCATGTCTAAAGTTATGTGTGTTAGTGAACATGAAAGATAAACATCTGACTAAAGTCACTCATTGTGAAACAAGCAAGCCCAAAGAAAATCAATGTCATTCATGAAAAATTGACAACTGTTCCACTGACTCATTGTCAACTTTGCAAGCTAATAAAGTGGAATGCATAAGCAAAGACATGAATAAGTAGGACAATATGTAAAAACTTGGAAATTAGCGCATATTTAATTAATTGCACTGAGTGTTGTTCACTACCAGTACAGGCAAGACAGGCAGAATAATGGCCTTCTCCTTCCTCTTTAATCTGACAGGGAGATATAAGGTGATTCCTAAAATAACAGCTGAATCCACACTTTAGATACAGTCACTTCCATATCTCACAGTATGAGGGTCAGAAATGACAAAGCTCAGCAGTTCTCTAATGAGACTAACAAATGGAAGTGCTGTATTTAGGTTATTACAACACCAGCACACACGGTTTTGGACATGTGCTTCGGTATATGCTGGCGAAATTCATAAAAATGGCTATAATTAGAGATGTTATTCTATAATGGAATGCATAGGATGCACTATACATGTTACAATGGAGAAACATTTTTAACTAGCTTCACTTTAATCTCAAACGATATATTCCTAAAAGGATTGGTGCTGGCTTTACGTAAACCAGAAGAGTAAAAACAATATTTTTCTTTAATCCAATTTCTAGTTTCCGTTGGCTAGATATAGAATTTAACTGAGAATAGGCTACTATTGCCGTGACACACTAACAGGTGTTTTATGGGGCTGTTGACAAGGCAGTGTTTGTGAATACCCTGATTATCAGGCGATCCATGCATATTGCCGGCAGCTTCATTCAAGCTTGACTCCATATAGTTGTAAGCAAAGACCATGCCCATGATGAAGGCATGACACCTGGATTTTGATACAACAGGTAAGGCATAGATATTGACGGCACCTACTTATATACTGACCCTATTCAGGCCTAAGAGAGCAGTTGCGTCCTACAAGTCTGATCAGAGTTCTTTATGGTGAGAAGACGCCACAATTATAAGGTGGATGTGCTCATATCATTGAAAAAGAACCAACAATACTTAATAACAGTGCCTCTTATATTCATTACATTATAAAGAGATAGTATTCATCGTGGTGTTTGGATTTATTATTTGCATATTTACTTATTACTACCCAAGTTGTGCAGTGGAAATATCTTGTCTGTTTACATTCAGCTTTCCCTGTAGAATAAGATGCATATCAATATATTCCACAAAACGCCTTTGTATTTTGTGTGTGAATTACTTATGGATTAAGTGGAAAGTTGTCAACAAAGAAAAATACTTAAATTGCGCTTTTACTCTAAATAGTCTGATTTTAAGAGTCATGAAACAAACATGAATACCGTCTTGTGGGTGTCATTTTGAACTGAGATATTTTCATAGTCATATCTCTTTGGGTATTAGGTTTATTGAATCCAGATAGCATACAGAGGCATAGTATACAGAGAATTATTCCTGGGGAGAAATGTATATCATAACTGATTACAACTGACTAAGTTACTATTGAATCTGCAGGTGTCAACACCAAGTCAGATTCAGACCACAAATTCATGACAGCAGGAAGGAAGTGAACCTAACAAAAAAAGCACAGGATGCTTAAATATGTTGATGCCTAGGTGTCAATGAACACCATGTAATTTTTCTTGGTAGTACACTTACTGGTTTGTGGGAGGCGCAGAGAGGGGGAACACAACCTCTTCTTCCTCATATTCCGGTCCATCCTGCATGTCGCTTTCATCCATATTGCCGCCGAGCACCCCACAGCCTGGAGAGGGAGGAGGAGGTGGTGGCAGTGGGGGGAAGACTGTGGACCCATCCGGGGCGGTTGATGTGGGTGAAACCCGACTAGCTGGACCCTCCGATGTGGGAGAGTAGCCCATGCTGCCCACGGTCCCTGAGCTTGTTCCTTGGAAAAGTGAATGTCCGCCTCCTGCTCCGCCACTCCCTGCTGCGGAGTGCAATAGTCCGGTCACATCCCCAGAAGGCATGGGATACATCATACTCATGTCGGGAAGTGAGTCCGGTGAGGTGTTTGAATGTTGGCGCAGGGGTTGTGTTGGTCCTTGTCCAAAATCACCAACTCGCACTCTGCTCGACACGGGATAGCAGGGGAAAGGGGCCGTCTCCGGGCCTCCTCCGCCTGCCACCCCTGTCCCTGTCGTGACCGAGCCAGTATCCTCACTGCTGACCTCGGCAGCCATCATCTTAGAAAAACACGTAGAGGGGAAAAGTCCAGAAGGGAACCTGCCCTTCCCCTCTGTTGTTACAATACTCCTTCAGTGTTTGTGCTCCGGGGAAACAACAGCAAAAGTTTCTCAATAACGCGTTTCGCTAGCCAGCTAGCGTTAGCCGACAAGCTAACTTAGCTTACTTGGCTGCACTAGCAGGCGTTAGCTTTACCTCGCAGTCGCTCACTGCAGGATAGCCACGCCAACGCTAGTGGGATGGCTAGCAGCTTCGAGACACTTGATGAGCTCTTGCTTGCTATGTCTTCATTGTTTCCTGAGTTTAAAGTTCACAGGGGAACACTTTCTGGGAACTAGCATTTAAAATGATTTACATGAAATATCAATTCACCAATATATCCTGTTTTTCGGTCGGACTTCACCCTCGGCACCAGGCAGATCACTTGTCGGGGAGCGTTGTTTTATTGTCACTGTTGTGTGTAATCCCCGTCTTTTTTCCAGTGTTGTTGTTTTCTTTTCTTCTGAGTTTCCAGCCGTTTCGAGTAAAGTCCAAAAGCGACCCAGTTTTATTGCCTACATCTCCTGAACGACAGGCTGCTCTTTGCAAACTACCATGGGGTAAAGATCAAAACATTTTTTTTATTACGTATACCAGCGGAGTTCGCCTTTATTTCTGGATTTCAGGGTTGCTGGCTGGTCCGCTGCTGCGCTGCTTTTTCTCCCCTCCCTCTCTCACTGCTCTTCAGTCAGCGAGCAGACACAGCCAAGTGAACACCGAGCGGCACCGGTTCCATCCATGATATCTTCAATCAATATTCAGAGAAAACAGATTTGTACCATAGGTTACATTAAAAAAGATTAAAAGTGATATATAGATTTAGAAGAATTTATTTTTCACGGGCAGTACAATAAAGAAACAGATTTCTAGCTGATAATCAGCAAAACGCAGCGCAGCTTTTGGTCAAACCAGACTTCTACACAATTTTATTTTCCCACGTGTCTATATTCGGTACATGTTTTAATTGCTTTGAAGGCAATCAACCATAAAGGTCACTTTTTCTAGGCATAGATATAAAATATGGGCTGTAAAAATGGACAACAGAATCCCACTTTTTTCTTGACTGTCCTCCCTAATCTGCTGCAGTCTTTCTCATGGCAATGTATGCTGCTTCGGCTAAAGATTGTCAGTGGTTTTGGCTGATATCATTCAGCTTTTCACTGCCTAGGAATAGATAGTAGTCATTCTTTGTTTCTGACTGATGATGACTAAATTAAATATGCATGGTCTAGTATGGGGTTGTAATTACCATTTTGATACAGTGATGAAGATAATCTGAATATAGCTCTGACTTTGTGACAAATTCTGTCCTTTCATTCTGTTCATTTTAAGTAAAGGCTGTTTCATAGTGATTCAACTCATTTGGCCACGGCAGCCTGTTGGATAGACTTTACCAAGTAGCAGTACAGGTAGAAACTCAAACTAAAGACCAGACTAAAGACAAAAAATACTTAAGTGGCCAAGTGCAGAGCAGCATGACCAGGAAAAGCACCCTAAAATAACTGTACTTCGTTGTTTGCCTAATGTTTTATAAAAAAACAAAAATTGCAAGAGCAAATATGGAAATTTGGTAGTGTGTTATTTTTATTTTTCTAGACTTGAACATGAGTTGTATGAGTATGAGCTTGTGAACATATAATGAGGGACAATTACATTAGAAGTTATATCAAGGTATTAGCAGCTGGATCACTGGCATTACTTTGAGAAAATGTAAGGTTGTTTTATTATTTCACTCTTAGCGTTTGACTTGACATAGCATAGTTTGATAACACCAACAAAATATGTGTAATATGACACATTAACCTAGATAACTAACCTGATAAGAAAAATCAGCAGACATAAACCAACCCAATGACATGTAGATCGAGCACAGTGAACTTCTTCTTTTTCACGAACTTATAATGTGGGCTTTTAAATACCCCTAAAAACATTCCTAAGTCAATTAAAGGCTGGTAAGTTGATTGATAAGCTTTAATAAATTAGCATTGGGGCTAATCCTTCCCCTGTGGAGCTTACATGTTATTGAGCAGCTACAGCAGTGGGTCACTGTTGTTCTCTGCTTACCATCTCCTCTCATGCCCACGGGGCAGCTGCCATCACCGGTCCACCTCTATACTGATCTCTCTCAGAGAAACCAACACTGTAAAACATGCCGTCTGGATGTGTCTTTTAATTTATTGTTGTTCAAAAGAGGTTTACTTCCTAAGGCCTTTTTTTTAATTATTTTTAACCCCTCAAGCACTTTTATTTTCATCATGTGATTTAAAAATGTTCTTCATAGATATAGTTGTTCCAAACCTGTGTATCCAAACTATTGCTGATTTACAGTGTTTTCTGATCTAATGTGTCAGACAATCTATCAGTGACCCTCTCCTTCACTCTCCCTGATTTTCTGAGTGCCCCTCTCATGATTAATGTCTCCTGACACACGCTATGACAGAAGTAGAAAGACCAGGGCGTGAAAATGCTATACTGCCGCTGAAGAGGATGAGTACATTGTTTTCCCTTGGGTCACTTGGGGAACACTACATTATAAGCAATGGTTTTCTTTCAGTCATCGGACACGGAAGGTCTGTGAACTGTGAAATCTCAAGACTGAGATTGACTTGACATGTAAGAGCTTCTCCACATGAAGCAGGCAAATACTTAGCTGTAACATGCAAACAAACATGCACCACTAGTTGTGGTCGTACTCTCAGTCATGCTCATTAAGCACATAGAGAGCTTCAGTTTAAGTGAGCTCCTGAAGTTGCACAACATCCTGGTCCCTTTTTTAATGAAGACATAACTGCCTTTGCATTTACTGTATATCATCATTTGACCTTTTATATTGGAGTAATCTGGAGAACTGGGGTCATTTTCAGTATCTGTCACAGTGTAACTGCATCCTGTGGATCCTCCTGCATTGAAAGAGGATGTGGCTAATGCTTTTTTTCCAGGCAGACAGATGATGTGAGAGAACCAGATTCATACCTGCAGAGAGTTGGACTAACCATTGTCCAACTATGTTTGACATCAATCACTGACTCTATGTGTATAAAATAAGTTTTCTTACAAATAGAGGTTAAATAATTGAGTCTAAACTCCAACTGAGTCTAACTTCACACAATAATTAATGTATATATTAAAATACAAAACAGTGTAAAGTCCAACTGATGCATGCATGTGTAGTGTTTAATTACATCTTTGACGTGAACTGTGTATAAGTGCATGTGATGTGTTACAAAAGTGGCACTGACAGACTGCTAAAGTGAAAGAATAGTGTGTAAAGGAGAACTGCAGGGCAGCCTGACTGTTCTGCTCTGTTTCACCAATCTGCAGTGTCAGATATGATGATGAGCACCGTGGGAGCCCGAATTGGTGTCTGCAGAGGGCTCCCATCCATATTTATTATGAGTTCATTGCCCTCAGAGAGATAGCACATGGGAGGATCTCCATATTTGAAGGCCTCTGAAGATAATGACGTATGTTTGCATTTACTGATAATGTGACATTGCTGTGATAGGAGAAGCACTGCACCTTTGAATGTACAGTAATTTATATGATAAGCTCTGTTGCTATGACAATAACCAGCCCACAATGTTAAATATTATTGAATTATCTAGAGCATATAGCTGTTGTTTCTTGTCTCTGTTAGTTTGAGTAACACATTATTTTATTCTGAACTCAGAAAAGGTCTCATATGTGAGCAGACTGCATCAATAAGCATGGTTTGAGCATGCATGAGTTTTTCATCCTCTGCAGTTAGTATATAGAAGGTAAATGTCATGCATTAGATACAGCTGAAATGCATCAGTGGGTGTCACATGCAATATATGCATTTAGACTTCCTTTCTCAGTTTTTTTTTTCTGGTTTCCTCCTTACACGTTTGTGTTTAGCAAAGTCTTCATAATATGTGTTTACCAGCTCATACCTCGATGTCATAGCTGAGGTGAGTGAGGTGACAACCGCACATTAGCAACCATGTTCGAAGTCCCTCCTTTAGTGCAAGAGCCAACTAATCTTCTTCATGTCCATCAAAGGGTATTTGTAGGCACATCCGGACTCATGTGAATATTTCATTAGATTAACATGAAATTTTAAAAAAGAGAGTGAGTGACACATGGATGGATAGCGTGAGCAAAGGCCTCCAGGAGTAGGGGACTACATTTACAAAATTACTTCTATGGGATTTATGAACACCATGTCGTGTACAATCTTAACCACATCCTCAAAGTTTAATTAAGAGTGTGATTGAAAGAAGTGATATGAAACTTAAAGTAGTTAAAAAAATAACTCCAGTGAGCATGTTTCTCAGAACATCTTAGATTGCGCTAGAATGGTTTTTGCTTAAAACACTTCAGCTTGTGGTAAAATCCACACTTATCATTCACAACAATAACACCCCATGGTGGTTTTGATGTTGTGGTGGACAGGGTTCAGCATGGGAAAAATTTGATGTTCAACAGGTGTCAGAACACAGACCGAATAGGGCTGCAGAGCTGTAGGCTGGTCACTGGTTTCACATGCTGAGAACACTGTCAAATATATCTATACTTTGTACATTTCATGTTATCAGTACACCGTGATGATAGCAATCCACACCATTCACAGTAAGTTCCTCCTTTGCATAAGATGGGTCCTTCTGTCGCTGAACAGAGTGTGAAAGAGACAGAGACAGAGGCCTGTTAAATATGTGTATGTGTGTGTGTGCAGCATACTCTTGCATTTGTTACCCTGCCCACTTGTCTTGTAATATATTTTCATTGGTGCCTGATGAATCTTACACCGCTGTTGTCTTAATATGTGCAGTATGTGCCTACCCAGTCTCTGTGTGTTGTCTGCTCTATACCTCCTGCATTTCCCAAAGGGAGGTGAAGAAGGCAGATGGGGAGGCCACAGCAATGCTCTATTAGTGCATAACTGCAGGTTATGTGTGTGGTGGTGTGAGCACATCCGCAATAATTAATGTATATATTAATATACAAAAGAGTGTAAAATAAAAAAAATTGTTTAGAGACAAATGTTGATAACAGTCAATAGAAACTACTGGTTCAGTGTTTGCTGCCTTTTCTCTGTCATGTTTTGTTTTTTGTTGACACATAGTGGAGGCCAGACATAATCTAACCAGGACAGCGCTCCTTCACCCGCTGTGGTGTACAGGCCTGTTTTTCACTTTCTTTTTTTCAGAGGGCAAGCGGGGGAGTTTGCAGCTGCCACTCGAATGCACAGATGGGCAGAGTGTGTTTGTGTGCGTGGACGTGTGTGTTGGGGTGTGGGGGTGGGGTCGGTGGGCATGAAAGCACATTGGAACGCCTTTGCAGGCAGGCACAACTTTTCTCATTTAGTATGTGAGGGCAACTCAGACAAAGGTGAAGGAATTAGAAGAAAATTTACAATTACATACAACACATTTGACTACTTGAACTTTGTGATATGGACTCAAATTAAGTAGCTGGAGTATTTCTGAACAATCTGCACTGGTACTAATACACTTTCCACATTATTCATCTCATGTTTACCGATACAGAAGCACAAGCAATGATTTCTACTCTAAATGCCATGGTGTCTGAGAAAACATAACGTTATGAGGGAACTATGGTACACCGTATATCTGGAAAGAAACATGTTCATATTTTCTCTTTTTTTATGTTAAAAGCTGCAAAAAGAACAAAAACATTGTCTTTGTCTCTCCTTCCAACATCCACAAGCATTCAGAAAATCCTTTTAGAATTTAAATTATTTTCAAAGATGCATATTGTCAAAAATGACAATATGCATTGTATTCCCCTGTGGCCTTAAGCATATACACTAACTGGCCAAGTCATGAGGTAAACCTGTACAATCTAATGCAATTCAATACAGCAGGCCTGCCATAAACTCTACATGTACAAGTTTAAAATATCTCAGTTTTTAAATTGAAACTGCAAGAAAGGTCCTAATTCTTATATGTGTTTTAATGGCAGGGCTGCTGCATTGGATTGCATAAGACTGCACAGGTGTACCTAATGAAATGGCCAGTGAGTGGACTGTAAATAGTTTTTTAATGGTGTTCTTCAGTGAGAGAAGAAAAGGCTTGGGTTGTCATCAATAGCTATTTTGGCAAAGAGCACAAGTCCTCTGCTGTTCATTTATGTGTTTAGTATTTAATCGTTTTACATGCTGTATCGATCTATCTCATTGAGATTATTTGTGGGTTTGTGCATTAGGACGTCATTACTTCATTAGATAAACACACTGTGGCTTATTTGGGAATATAGATGTTGATTCAGGAATAACTCAAAAAACTGTGAATTTTCAGCTTATGTGATGTCTGCCTACAAATTTTGCATTATAGTGCCTTGTCATATTGTTTAAAAAGATGCTCTTCCAGATGGGCTCTGGAGGGAATAAAGAGCACTTAAGCACAAGTAGAATGACAATTGATACTCCACAGACAGACTACTATTACAACTAATGGACTGCATCAATAAGAGAAGATACATTCAGCTTGAGGTTTAAAAAAAATATTTTACTGATTCAAGTTAATAAGCCTAATTTACTTGGCTCCTATTCAGACATATGATGCCCACAACTTCCCATTTTATATGACAAACCAATTTCACTTGTTTTGCAGGATCAATATTTGCAGAAAAAAAGGCACACAATATAAAAGGAGAAGGTGAAGGATGAAGCCCTTCCACTATATGAAATGCATTATGTGGCTCAGCGCCCATGTTTGAGGTTGATGATCAGATGATATCACCCGGGCACCAATGGTCTGGGCGGATCCTTTTCCCGTCTGGGGTTTCCATGAGAGATGGACAGCAATTCCCTGGGGGCCAATGAAAGGGCTGTCATTAGAGGCACTTCCTGTAAAAACTTACTTACAAATATCGGACTCATAAAACACATAAGTGTGTGTAAGCTTTTGTGTGAGTGTGAGAGAGAAAGACATAAAAGCATGATCTTGTTCAGCAAATAGCCATTGTATCTGAGACATAACACAGAGTCCACTTGTTGGGTTAAGCCTGAGACAAATGGACAGACTGTATATAGTAAAGTGTAAAATTCCACATTCCTGTGACCTTTATATTAATGAAAAAGATTTTATTACTTCCCAAAAACTGGAAGAGTTTTGCCCGAGTATTTTATCGCCTATACAGCTCCGGTGTATTGGTTTGCTGCATCAGGTGATGAGTCACAGCCCAAATGAGGCTATTCCACCCATGCGGACATGCAGGCTGACATTTGGACAACAGCTGAGACATCATACACCCCACTCTGCATGACATCATCTGCACTCTTTTATTTTATATGCCTAAGTAAGGGGGGAATATCTCTCTGGCTAAATTAAGAGAGCTGTTGCTCATCTAACTAGTCTGTCCCATAACAATCAGCCAAGAGAATTTCTGTCAATTCTGTTTGCTCTTTTTTACACCTGTCTTCATCTTTTTCCCTGTTGTGTTTTCATTCTACTTTTTATTCAACAAAATATATTTGCACTACTCTGTCATCTCTTTGTGTCCCCTTGGGGTCCTTCCCTCCTGCCTCACCTCCCTACAGCACCTCAGGCCGTGGTGATGTGTATTGCAATCTGCAGCCACAGTTGTCTCCTGTCTCCCCAGGCCTCCCCATCACCCGGTACCCTCCCCTTGTGCTTTTAGGCCCTTCTGTTTAATTCATGAGCTTCCTGTGGCTCCTGTCATGTTTTATCGGGGCCACAGGAAGGCGGAGTGTAAATAATGGAGCATCCCAAAGACATGTTCAACCATGTGCTCCCACAGAGAGGACAGGACGACTGTCTGTGTTTCTGTGCTTCTCTGACACAGAAACACTAACATTATTTTTACACATACTGTATGGTGAACAGAAAATATACTAGGACATGCTGCACAAAGGGAGCACAGCACATGCTGTGTTGATGTACCACAGGTCACTAGACATCTTATTCTTTGCACATCATACACACATGCTTATTTAAGCTAATTAAAATGTGAAGAAATATTACTTTATTTACAAATTTAGCTTTATGCAGAGATCTAAATTGCATTGTCAAGTATGTTTTTCTTTTATTTCTAATTTTAAACAAGTATGGTTTGCAATGTATGTGGTGTGTATTTATATTATTCTGCTGTTTCAATGGACTGCATGGTTGTAGATAATTTTCTTCTTAAAAAACAAGCTAAGGTTCATTTATCCAACCCAAAAAACATTCCACCACTACCACCATCTTCATCATTGATCTCCTTTTATTGGGATTGTTCATATCAGAGGTGGTTTCAAAGCAACATACCCTCAATGATCTTCTGTGGAATCCTCCCTTTAACACCCTAAGAGAATGTAGCAATCAATGTGAGACAAGATGAAAAATCAGGCTGGCAGTAAGGAGGCAAGGCCCTCATGTAATTCTCATAGGGCAGTCTTTGGACACAAGTATTTAAGATGATCTGTTTGTTAAACATAGCTGAGCAATTTCTCAAACACATCAAAATCCCTTCCCCGCTCAAATATGGACCTTTAGGGTATTTGTTCTGTGTACATCAATAAACGATGGATCAGTGTAAGAGAACTTGACTCTGGATATTATAGTAAAACTCCAGGAGCCAAACAAAGTGTCCTTGTAATTTGTTTCTTTTTTTTCCAACATCATTACTCACTCAGCAGGATTTCTGTGTTATCGGTTTTCAGGGCTAAAGGGAAGGTTCACAACTTATTATGAATTGGACAAACAAGTGAGTGATGTATAGGGGCTCAATGCTGTGCATTTACAGAAAAAAATTTAAAAACCAAAACTTTTTCTCAGTTGCAGAACAGTAAGGGCATTTGTTAAAATAATTTGCACAAACAGCACCACAGAATGGATTACCTGCAAAAATGCTTAGCTTGCTCAAAAACCTGCTTAAAAAAAACACCTCAGTAAAAAGATTTAGGTCATACTCAGGCATGGCTGTGTTGTACCGTGCCCAAGAACAATTCTCCTCTTCCTCCCGTCTTTCCTACTGGCCTGCCCTCACATCAGAGTGGTCTCTCTCAGTGACAGGACCAGTGTAGTACATTTTGATCAGCATCACATAAATAACCAGTAAAAATGTAAACAACCAACACTTGTACCTAACCATTAACATGAATGTGCAAAAGCATTTACCATTTGTTGAAGAGAATTAAGAAAAAGAAATTACTTATACTGTATGATGTTCACATGTGAGTAACTAAACTGTTATTCTGAGGATATTTATCTAGGATATTTCTTTATCTCTATAGAATGATCCAGAGTAGGAGAGGTGCATGTGTGCAGATTTACAGTGGGCATTGGTCATATTTAGCCAGTGAGGATGTTTTTACCATCCCACTCATACAATCCATGCAGACAAAAATGTGACACGGTCTGAGGTAATTAATGCGGTGTCAGCTTCCTCAGAGTAATGTCCTCCCACATGTGTACATATCAGAAGGGCCTGTCCTGTGTGCATGTATGTGTGTACTGTGTATATGTTTATATTAGGAACAGAGTGAGACACAGATGTAAAAGTCATGACAGAAGGATAAAAATCAACACAGGAAATATCCTCAGAATAAAAGTGTAGTTACCCACCATGTCCTCTCTGACCTATGCTATGTTCAGCAAATCTTCTACTTGCTGCCTGTGCTTCACAATAACCCGTGTTACCCCCCACACCCACTTCCCACTGTTATACACGGAGGTGTATTTTGTTTAATTCTGCTTGATCTGGCTCCCTGTGACTATTGATCCATTTAATGTTTGCCAGGCATCACTGGAAAAGTAGTTGCTTCGGGATTTTAACTGGTCAAATTAAAGGTTTTTTTGTGTGTATGTGTGTACATAAACTTGTGGTAAAGGTAAGCCCTTATTTTTTGTATTTAAAATATTTTTTATGTGTAAAGAGAAAACAAAAGTTGCAATCAAGTGTTTGGCACAATAAGTATGGAAACAGCCAGGCATTTATTGTAGGCAGTGTACACAAGTAAGACAAAATAATATAGCTCATGTCTTATGAATTACATTTATCAACGCTACAGTTTCCTTGTGAAGCTCTTTAGATTATCCAGTGGTTTGACAACAAGCAAATTATCCCTCTGAAAAAAGTACCATCACACATGAATAATGTGTGACAACTTTATATTATGGAATAGATTAAATTATAAATCAACAGATAGTGTTTAGCGACATAAGGTGAGTGTTTGCGATGTATTTGGCATAATCCTCTCCCTGGAATGGAAGCCATAAAAAGTGTGTTGCTCACAATGTGATAAAGCTGGGACTCAACAGAGCATCTCCCATGGGCTTCCAAGAGTAACACTGTAGGAGGCTGTTTCTTGTGTTAAGTGGAGGACTGATAGTGGATTAGACAGCTCTGTGAAAAATAAGGGTACTGCAGGTGGGGAAATCTAGGACAGAGCCATTAGAAGAGGAGAGATATTTATCTTATGCACTTAATCCTTGTGTTTCAGCAAAAATACACTAAGCACCTTTGTTTAATATAAAATGGCTTCTACAGCTATTACATTGCCCCTTGCCAGGATTAGCTTAATTTTCCCAATAGAAAATTATATTAGGTATAGTGCATACAGTATAACCATACTACACCATATACTACTTGTTTTTGATTAAGGAAGCCACTTAGCTGAACCTGTAGCCTCTCTGGCAGTCATTGTAAAGATCTTGATGCTCATGTTTAGACAGGTCTCAGTTTGACTGGAAAAGGCCCTAAAGCAAGGTGTGTGTGTTTCACCAGCGGCAATCTTCACTAGAAACCTGGAGCCAGCAGAGGTTTTTGCTTGAGGGTAAAACTTGCTCTACAATTAATTAAAGAGTATTTTATCCCCTGCTTTTCCTAGCGAATGTTCTTACCACCCACATATAAAAGCACACACTCACAGCCTCAGAAGCGTCCTTGCACCTTGCATGGATTAACTGCAATCACAATATATAAATTTTCCCTCCCTGATGTAAGACTTTGCTGCATTTTTAAGATACTGAAAATATAGCAGTTCTTCTGACACACCTTGGGATTTAGAGATCAAAAATAAGGGCTCAAGACAATGCAAAGAACCACTCCCTGTGGACCTCAGTGGTGTTTTTTCTGGATAATAGAATAGACAAGAAGTTCTTGATGTTGCTCGAGGCTTTTTGTCTTCAAAGGAGATGCAATCCTTTCCTTCACCCTCTATCAAAACACTGCAAATATGCCTCAGTATGCCAACTGCAGTACAACGAACGAAACTGTTTGTGGCTGTTCATCCTCCCTTGTTTTCTACCATAATGGCGGCTTATGAGGATCCTAATCCAGGAATGTGTGAACACAGTGCATGCACACACTCCTGTTCCTGTACAGAGTGTAAACAAAGGATATGCTCTCTCTTACTATCTCATACTTCGATCATGCAATTATAATTATATATCATACAGAATTTAGTGGGTGTATTTTTGAATGTGATGTTAATGTTTATAGGATTCTGTGAGTGTGTGTAAACTGCTAATGACACTGAACATAAGTGAAAGATGCCCACATGTAAATGGAGACACCTTAAGAGAAAATAATGGCTATGGCCCTCGGATAGATAGATAGACAGATAAACAGATAGACAGATAGATAGATAGATAGATAGATAGATAGATAGATAGATAGATAGATAGATAGATAGATAGATAGATAGATAGATAGATAGATAGATAGATAGATAGATAGATAGATAGATAGATAGATAGATAGATAGATAGATAGATTTAGTTTTCATTAAGGGAAAGTCTGTCTTTTATCTCTGTGCTATGTTTATCTTATAACTGGCAAACCCAGACTCGCTAATCTTGTTCTCTTCTTTCCTCCATCTGCCTCTTTATTATCCCCTCTCTCTTTTTATTTTCCTCCATGGACCTCCCCAGGCCAGTGGCATCCAAAAGCCTCTTTATGAGGGCCATAATGAGAAGTAAAGCTCTGCATTCACTCTCAGTGCCTCAGGGGCCTGTTGCCTTTCTGAGCTTAGTTTCATGTCCCATCCCATTCAGAAGGGTTGACGAAAGAGCATGGTGCACCAAAAAGAAGAAAGCAAACAGCAGACAATTCCTAAAAAAGCCAGGACACAGCCTGTGATGTGAAGTGAAAGAGATACAAATTGATCTACAGATGAAGCTGTTACCACTAACAGTAAACAGTATTACTTCTAAATAGATATTATAAGTGATATAGTTATAGTCATGTTATATAATGATATTATAGTAGATGCACTGGTGTACAAGAACTTTTAAAATTTCACCTATTTGTTTAACATGACTCTTTTTAAGTCATGTAAAGAAGCAGAAATCTACACCGGTCAGCCAAAAACAATATCACTGTTCTTAAAAATGAAGGAGAATGGTCACAATGGCACAGTGTTCAGCTACACAGCCCCATACACATCAAAATGTGCAACACTTTGTGCAGAGGTGGTAGAAGTATACAAACTCCTTACTCATGCAAATAATGACCTAAAACTTCTTCACTACGAGTACTCTTTTACTTGAGTAAAGATACTAGGCAGATCTTTACGTGCTAATTGCTGTCCCACAATGAAACATCAGTATTTATTAGTAAATAATATTTTATAAAAACATACCTTTTTCTATATTAAAACCACAAGGTGGTATTTATGTTGTGGCTGATTTGTGTTTTGAGCCATTTTATCTGTAGGAAATATGTGGATAAAGCACACTCTACTGGTCAGATGTAGCAAAACAACCTAAACAATCTAAAACAAGAAATATTTTGTCTGAAGAATGTACCATTCTTCTGCAAAAAATCTAACGGAATCTATTCAAAAATATTAATCTTAGTATTAATTAAAGCAAAAATTCAACAACAAAAATTGCACATAAAGCACAAGATGCATT
This sequence comes from Channa argus, assembly GCF_033026475.1. Classification (NCBI taxonomy): domain Eukaryota; kingdom Metazoa; phylum Chordata; class Actinopteri; order Anabantiformes; family Channidae; genus Channa; species Channa argus. The sequence continues at coordinate 15,946,510 of NC_090207.1, read as the reverse complement.
TAAGAGATTATTATGATTTTTGACTCTTGCCTCACAATATTGCCCATAATAATGAGACTCACGTCCCACTGGAAAGACAACAATGCCAACAGTCACAGAGCTGTGTCTTTGTAAGTCTGCCAAACAGCAGAGAGCCTGCACACACACACACACACACACACACACACACACACACACACACACACACACACACACACACACACACACACACAGAGACAGAGACATAGGAAGAGTTGTCAGAAAGAGAAGGAGCCTTTGTTGCTGGTAAACCAAACAGTCATGGCGCACAAAATCACATGTTTTGATTTATTATGTGTGTGAACAACCCGTCAACCATAGGACGTTATATACAGACCAGTAGATGGCACTGTAACATCAAACCTTCAGCAACTGTCCTCAGTATTTCAGTAGTAAACAAACAGGAAAATATATCTCCTTTATGGGACATGTCCACTCCACATTTCCTCTCAAATTAGGGAGAAGATTGATGAGAGTGGAAAAATTAAATGAAACACATGTAGATTAAAAAAAGACAGTGATAAGAGAATTTGCTTATAGGTTTTTAGAACAGTTTGACAAAAGTAGGGCATCTTTAAATAGCAAAAATACTGGCCAATTACATCTCAAAACTAAACACATGGCTGACGGTGACTTACAAAACAGCTTTTCAAATTCAAACACACGAAGCAGTAATTTGTTATAAATGCAAATGTGCCAAGCAAAACGTGTAGCCCACATAATGAGTGTTCTTATATCTTGGGAGCAATGAGAAGTAAAGTAGAGAAATTACGACCTTTGTGTTTGGCTCACGCTATGACTTCCCTATTGCCTGCTTCATGCAGCAGTAAATAAAGGTAAGTGTACAAAAGCTTAATTAAATGACATAAATCCTGTTTATGACATCTGGGCTTTACTGAGCCACTAAATTGTAGGGAGTAGAGGCCTGTGGTGTATATATGTGTTTCTGTGTACACCCCTCTATTCAGCCATTTCCAAACACACAAACACACACTCTGCCACTCTATGCATGCAGAACATAAACCCTCGTCCCTTCTCTACAAGGAACAGCTTTATTGTGGCTCTTTGCTAACGTCACTTTCCCCAAAACTGTGAACAGTCAGAGCAATAATTCATCTGTTTCATTAGAGCTGAGTGTGTATGTGTGTGTCTGAATAGGACTCACACAGACACACCACAGACAGCTGAGACAGCTCCAGTCAATGTCCATGACCCTGCAACCATAAGAGAAAGCATATAATGAGCACAGACAACAAATATATTTATGTAAAGCTAAACAGCCTTCAAAGATGTGGGTTACATGTTGTAAAACCTGGTGCACTGCAAATACAGGATTTAGGGGACATTTACTCAGTTCCTCAATATAGAATATATAGTAGCTACTGTGTCTGCCACCACCAGGACCTGCCTCCTTCTCTCTGTCTCAGCAGTTTCATCCAACAAGCACAATTTCTCATGATTGATTGATATTAGATTGAAGTGGTTGGCTGTTGTTTCAGCACCATTGATTTCAGCAGGAGCTGCAGCCGAAGATTACAACACTGATTGCAATTTTTTAATGGAAAGTGCCAGAATATCCTAAATTCTTTCTGGTGAGTTCACGCAGAGTGTTTTTGCACCATTAGCAACCCTCACAAAGACAAATTGGTCACATTACCACCTGCCTAATGTTCATTTATTATTTGTAATAATAAAGTGGCATGTTTTTGTGCTCTCCTGAAATTAATCATATTGTACAGCACATACCCTTTAGAGAAGATAATCGGAACCTTTGTGCCAGTTATTAACGTGCATATGTGTTGAGGTGCCGCGGAATCAACTAGGCCTGCTCCTGTTGGTTTCAGTGGAACAAGTAATAAAACATGGATCCACTGTATGTGCCGTAATAGCAGGCCACCTCCTGCCCAATCAACTGTGGACCATTACACCTAGATTAGCTGTGTAATTGATAGATATTCCCTACATATTGAATGGGTATGCAAGGCAGGGATGATGAATCAGGAGCAGTGAGGGGCTGCAGTGTCTGGTAAAAGTTAAAGATTGTATCGATTCACCAAGAAATAAAATGAGATTGAGAAAGGAATGAGGATGAAAAGTAAAAGTGGCAAGCAAGTGGCAAGAAAGTATCGCCTGAAAATACAAACACTTACCTACATGCCGTAAGGTAACCTTTTCTAATATGGTGCTCCAAGGTGGGCACATAGGATAAGAGAAAGCTCTGTTAAAAGCATGCGTGACCGAGGTGACTGTTTGATATTACAGGTGAAAGTGAATCAAGCAATCCAGAGAAAGATCTAAATCCTAACTACACTAGTGGAACAAATGAATAATTCACAAGCAGAAAACGTTCTGTTCCCACCAATATATTTTCAGATTTCTCAGACCATAGTGAAGCAGCCCATAATTGCTCAGGGCATGAAGTAGTACTTAAAGCTCAGAACGATGTAGATCAGAATTCAGTGCACACTACAGTGACAGGCACCACCAGTAACCGGTCCATTATGCTAACCTCCAGGAGACAGGGTTGCACTGTAGCAGATGAAAAAGTTAAGAGCCCATAATGCTTTAGCGCTGCTCTCACGTCGCTGCGGGCTATATCCTACATGTACTGTATGGCAAAAAGTGCAAAGAAGAGCTTTTGAATCAAAGGCATGAGAATTATTGCGCTAGTTAGAATTTAATGGAGACACATAAAGTGTGTAGCTCAGTGTTCAAGACCTCAGTGAACTGCTAGCTAGAAGGAGAAATGCAGCAAAAAAGCACAGAAGGGGAGAGTTTGATCCAGCTAGAGCAAATCTTTAAATTGATTTAACCATCGCACTGCACTGTGGCATCCTGGTTAGCCTCAAACTGAGAAAAATGAATTCTCACACAATCACCAGGGCTCCAAGACAAAGAGATCAAACACGAACAAACATGCACAGGAGGGCTCAGTCCTCCATCCTTCCATTCTTATCTTTTCTTCTTCAGCATTATGTCGGAAGTGTGATTCTCCGTAGTGAAAGTGAAAACTCCAATTTTGGGTCCAGCTCAACTCCCCCACCCCTCTTAGTGGATTATTACTGTATGTATCTATTCTCTCAAAGGTCAAGAGAAGAGATTTGTCTGTCTATTGCTCTATACTGTCTCTCACACTAAATCCCATTGGTGTCTGGGCAGAGATGATAGAGGAGTCTGGCCCTTCCCTCCCTTACTCTCTTCCTTCCTCCTCCCCCACTCCAGACATTTCTCCCTCAATTGGTCATTCTCTCACTCAGTCACTCAATCAGTCTTTTACCCTGTCTTTTCACCCTCATTTACAAGAGGGCACAGTAAGCATGTTTTTGTATTGTTTCATGAAGTTTTAGTTGTTGTAATCGTCTCATGATAATCAGCCCGAGCTACAGTCATGCATGTTTTATAAAACACAAGAAAGAGAAAAGTAAGTTAAGCAATTATTTGAATCCTATTTTGCAAGTTTGAGTGTCTCTCCTCTATTGAGAAGCCTTGGCATACCAACGTCTGTGCATTGTTTTCTCACTACATCAAAAGCAGGTCCTCTCTTCTGCTTATTCGTTAATTTTTTTTTGTTCCCAGGCCACCACATCTTACTTTTCTCCTTTTGCAGCTGGTAGTGCAGATTTGATTCAGCATTTCCAGAGTTCCCAAACTCCCTGTTGCGTATTCCCTTTGCTTTGCTCACAGATGGCTGCTGAGGGGGCTCCAGGGAAGCTGGGCTTGCATGGACAGATTGGCTGGATACTCAGCTATAATGTGTATTAACCAAACCCAACAGACTCTCAATTGTTTTGCTTGTTCTGTTCTTGTGCCTGTCCCTTTCCTCACCCCGAGCTTCTGAGTCATGTGCTCTCAGAAGATATGTTGGAACTTTTCATCTTATTTGTTATGAGCTTCACTAAAGTGTTAGACTGTAGTTTCTTTAACTACTGGATGTTTAACAAATATTTAACTTAAATTTTGGAGACTGTAATTGCCTCAATGTGACAACCCCAGGTTAAGGATCAGGCCTTTCTTGAGGGTGAGCCCACAACACATTAAAACACTCAGAGGTTAAATAAAAGTGGTGGGCGGCATAGTTTAATTAGACCATCTTTTCTTGCTCCGTAAGCCAGGCCATTCACCTTCACTTTAGCAGACCTTTTTGGAATCTGCGAAGGAAAGTAAATTAATGAAGCATTGAAATTTCCAGCCAAGTAAAAGAGGAGTGCTTAAGAGTGAAATTCAGGAAGAGCAAAAGACCAATTCACTAACAATCAAAGAGACCCAAACTAAAACGCTTCCACATTTCATTAGCGAATGCATAGACTTTTGCTATAACTCAATACGTTCAAAAATACAAAAGTATTAATTTCATCTTGCCGTGAGGTATTTGACAACAGGGCAGCCTGTGTGTGGCAATATAAGCTAGGTGCCATAAATGCCTGTTTTATACTGCTGAACAACAGCTGCTGAAAATGCAATTAACTTCTAAGAATAGACATTCAGAACAAAGACACTTCAGAACGAAATCACATTTAAAGTCAAAGAACTAAGCTTAATTGTGTTACCAGGCTTTGAAGGTAGGTGAAATTCAATTTCAAACTCTAAAGGACCATAGCTGCATCAAATTAAGCCAACATACCTTATCCAACTTATTCCTGCAAAAATTACACCACAGTAATGAAATATTATGATATAGCCACAGGCTAAGCTTTTCAAGGATAGATGAAAACATTTATTCAGAATGAGGGCACTCTATGATATGATGACATTGCATCAAGATAATACTGCTGAGAACGCCTTCTTTAAGAGCTTAACGATAGGTTAGATCTCCACTGAAAGTGATGAAACAACAGTGAAATGCTGGAAATTTGTGGCTAAAGTTCTGTGAGGATCAAACAAATAATATCTTTGACTTTCATATATTACTTTATTACCTGTTCTTTCTAAGGTTAGCATTGCTTAAATTGTTGAAAAGGAAAAAACAACTATATATATATACATATATATATATATATGTATATATATATGATTTACTTCATCCACTTTCCTTGAATATTTTTCTTTTCTTCACTTTTGCAATGCACCATTCAAGAAGCTCTGGAGTCTTGGAACCCTCAGGAGCCAAAGGGCTACATGTTCTATTCAGAGTCACTTTTCTCAAAGTTTGAAAAGAAGTCTGCTTGCCGTAAGTTTGGATAAATAAACCAAAGTGTGAAAGATGTGATGGAGATAGCAGGACCCAGGGTGAGAGAGAGAGAGAGAGAGAGAGAGAGAGAGAGAGAGCGAGAGAGAGAAAAAAGACAGGTGACAGGAATGTTTCTCAGTTGGTTGAGACAAAATTGGCGTCAGTGTCTGTGCATGAATTTAGGAAGCCCATATTTGCTTCAGTGTCGTCCGTGGGTGCTTGTCAGTCCTAGTGAGGTGTGTATTTATACTTTATTTTGGCATTATCTATGAGTCCTTTGTGCAAGCTCCGGATTTCTTTTGCAGAGTGGAGAGTCACTTGCTTCCTACGTAGAGTCAAGTGTGATACTTTTGATTGTGTTTCCATGAGAGTATTCTGAAATAGGAAGAGCCACATGTCACATCAAATAGCTGTTCCCTTCGTGTCCATTGGCTCTGGACAAGGGAGAAAAAAAATTGTTGTTTAACATTGGTTAAACCATGATTTCTGATAAAAATGGAAATATGGAATGTCAGACTTTATGCACATACACTCCTTCCTCAAATGCAGTAAAACCTGCAGTGGACTTATCTAGCTGTGATGCTGCATAAGTTTTGTTTTGGTATTTGTTGTACACATGGCTTCCTCCTGAAGTGGTTTGATCCTTCCCATTACAGATTCAGCAAATGTTTTTGTTCAGTCAGCTTCCTCATTTGCCATGCAAGCAGAGCTGTCAGGAGGCCACAATCTTTCCCTCAGTCAGTCCTTATCATGCCTCCTCTCATCCATCCGTTTTCCTTCCCCTTGCTTTTCCCTAAGTGGCCACTCACCCTTGCCATGCCTTTGTTCATTAAATTAACCTAGGCACCACTCTGATTGGACCAGCCAGTGGAAAGTCAACCTTAACCTCACTTACTAATTGGATATCTTGGCCTCTTCTGGCAGAGTGAACAGGCTTTTTGTTTGTGTGGACCTCCTCTCACATTAATATCAGCCAGTAACAGTCTGACCTGTGAAGAGGCTTTTCACTCTGCGTCTTCCATCTTTATAATTGCAAAAAGGAATAGGATAATTGTGTGTTTCTCATCTGATTAGCCTGCATCATAAAAGCTGAAAGATCTAATAAGATGAACAAAATACAAAACTCTGCATCGGTCTGAATCTTAGTATCATAATTAAATAATAATAATAATTAAATAATAAAACATGAAACAAAGCTTTAAGTGTCTTAAACGATGCTGAGAAAGATTTATATCTGCCGGTTATTTTATCATTTGAAAGTACCAGAGCGATTACTTGTTATTCAGTGGTACATTTAAAAATATCGAATTTGTACAACAAATATTTTATTTATTTAGGATTCAAACACATAAAAAATAATAATAGAGGTATTTGATTTGTTTGAAATATTGAGTTAGTCTTGTGAGGCTTTGTGGCTGAGGTCCTGTGCGCCATGTGGTTCAGTGGGGCTTTGAAAGGCATCATTCACAGACCCAACTGAACTCAAGCCAATCCGAATTGTGCCTGCTCGTTTCATCCAAGCATCTGTGGTGTCCAAAGAACATCCTGGAAGAGACCAGTCTGCAGAGAAACAAACATTCTGAGCACCCCGTGCTCTCCTCTGCACCAGTTATCGCTTTCTGTCTCTGCAAGACACAATCCTTTCATTCATATTTCTCCAGCACAGTCAGCACAAGCCTTTGTGACTTGTATTGTATCTCTGTTGGTCCTCTGTTCCCTCCGTCAAAGAAAACAATTATTGTTGCATCTCTCCGTCTGAACAAACACTCTCACTACGACTATGTGAGATCAAATTGTGTTTTTATGGACTCTTACTGTTCTGCTTTGAGCTTTATTCAATGAGTTTGTCAAAGTTTGACCTGCCCCGTGTTATGCTATTAATATAAATGTATGTCAATCAGAGGAAATGTGTCCAGGAGAGAATAAAACAACTAAAAACTTGTTTAAACTATTACATTTGCTGATTGCAGCAGAGCCATTATGTCATCACGTAGCAGCTGTGACCTTGACACTGACAAGTATTTCAACTCCCCTAGTGCTTTTAAATCACCACAGCCTATTAGTTTGTCTTTCTTTGTCCAGATGGGGGCGCTATCAGGCTACTCAACAACACCACAACAGTACACCATTACACAGCTTCTCTATCTCGGGAGACTGCTGCAGAACTACATCAGAAATCTTGCAAATATAGTAAACAGAGTTGCAAAAAAGTATTAAAGTGCTGACTCTGAGACTCTAGGACAGTGTTTGCTCCCAATGGGAAACAATTGTAGAAATGCTTCCAGAACCTTCCTTCAGCCATTTTTGGATATATCCATTAATAACTCTCTGTTGTCTTATTTCAATCCAGCTGTCTGTTAGGTGACAAAACATGGAAGATGTATCTAAGTGTGCTCTGTCTATGTGTATAAAATGAAGTCGGTAATTGCGTGATTACTAGCCTGCATATATGACACAATTTAATTAAGTCTGCTCAGTTTCTTTTTTCAAATTATGCGACCATAGTTAAGAAAGATGTCCCAGAAATTGGCTGCCACAACAAAATGACACATTGTTTTTTTTTTTTCTGAAAATGCCTTTGGACTTGTGTGTGAATACTGTATACATATTTTAGCAGTGTTCTTGTGGACGTACTTGAACAATGTTTGTGCATCTGTTTTGGGGGCTTATGAGTGTGCAAATGTGCATGCAAGTATGCAGGCTTTATGGGGGATGCCTCTCAGTGTGTGAAATGCCGTGGGTTGAATGTCTCCAGAGAGAGAAACGAGGGAGAGAGAGACCACTGGAGAGCAACAGACACATTTCTGGCCCAGAAAAGGTTCAAATATTTCTCTATCTGTGGGAGGAAAGAAAGCCATGGCAGAGAAAACAACAACAAATGATCAACTGCACCTATATTTTTTCCTGCCATCCCCTCTCACTTTCCATCTCAAGTAGTCTCACATTGTCAGATCTTATTCTCACACTACATTTGCACTGTTCCGTCACAGCAGAAAGCGTCATTACAGAAAAAAGATATCTTCACCGTTGCTTTTTGTCTTCATGTAGATAACTTAACAACCAACTCAGTCCTGGTGAAACTGAGAGCATTTTATTACAATTAATAGTCCAACTGACATTTATATATAGCACCTACTGTTTGTGCATAACATATACTCCTTCATGAAAAACAATAAATAGGCAGGTAAAAGAGCTTAACAACACGATTAATGTTTTAGCGAGGTATCACGAGCGGCAGAAAAAATACTGAATGGAAAATGTAAATAATTAAGCACTCAGTTCTAGTTCATATAAAATTATTCGGAGTGAAAAGGGCAAAATTTAAAATGCACTATATATTGAATGAGTTAACAGATAAATGCACATCTATCCAAATCTGGCCCCCCAGAGGCATTAACATAGGGCTTAAAGTGGGCCTAAAGTGGACATGACTATTTAAAATGAAAAGTTTTTCACCCCAAAACTTACTACTATTAATTCTGGCAGCGTGTAATGTGTGTTACATTATTGAACCGAAGACTTTTCTGGGGTATAAAGTAAGCTGGAGGGGATGTAGAGATTGTGCTGGTTTTAGATCTCAACCTGGGTCCCTGCCGAGACTTTGCATGCTTTATTTTCGTTTTAAAATCACTCTACAAAAGACCTGGAGTAAAACATTTTTGCTTTACATTTGCGATATATAAGCGTGTCTGTGTGAGTGTGTGTGTGTGTGTTTAAAATTTTATGAAATTTTATAATTTTCCTGTTTTACATTTTTCGAAGACGGATTATTAAATGGCATTGAAGTCTCTTGCACCCAAGTGAGTTGACTTAGTACCCTATCAGCATTCATCCCCTTTTGAATAAGATATTCTGGACTAATCGTGAGGAGTTGTAGCTGAGACTGTAAAGCTCTACTCTGAAGAAGTGGTTATAGTGGTAAAAAAGGATGACATTGTGGATTGTAAAATGCCAAGGCAAATTTGTGTTTGGATTTAATGATTGTAAGGATGAATGACATGTATTGTTATTCTCTTAATATACTATTTGTATTTTTTTACAATTCTTTTTATATGTTCTTAGATCTCTCTTGCAAAGGAGATTTTGATTTCAATTGGATTTACTGATATAATAAAGCTTAACTAATTTATACACTTTATCTTCCTGCACTGACAGCTCTACACTTCTCCTCAAGTCAGCATCTTTGAAGAAGAGAGTGGTAAACAAAGAAGGTAGGAGAAGAGGATGGGCTTAGCAGAAAGCATGGGAGTTTGGGAGTTCAGCATGTCCTTGAAACTTCACTGACTGACACTTCATTGTCAGTGTTTTTCAGCAGCTGCTTTCACCTCACCGTGACATCATGCTGATATGATGGGTAGGCCACATCGAGGGCTTCCCCGGTAGTGGATGCAATACATTGATTGGGTGGTACAATGAAATGCAGCTGTGCATGGTGTTTACAACAATGCGCTGATTAGAACTCATCTGACTCTACCAGAGGGGTGATTTATTCTGTAGAGTATTTGTCAAGCACCCAATAAGTAAATGTTTATATAACTGTTAGTCACTATTGAGTCCACTCACATCAACTTTATAAACATAAAGTTATAAACATAATTGTTTGACTGTAATACTGTGGCTTGATGTGAAATCTGCCTCTTACTGAGGACATTCAATAAAACGTCAAGTCATTTTATAAGATGGCTGCATATGCCTTCCACCAAGCTAAGCCCACTATCTTCTCCTGTGAAGTGCAAATGAGTCTATAATTAGATTCTAAAATTGAGATGCAGTAAAGTCTATTATTGAACAATATACAGAGGCTGCAATGAATGGCCAAAAATACAGCAAATAGGCTGATTTCAATATGTGTAAGAGAATATTCAACTATACTGTTGTTATATTTTCATGACTAAAAGGGGAAATAAAAAACAGTGCAAGTGTGGCATAAGGCTTTCACCTTTAAAATTGTATGCAATGCAGCAAGCAATCTTAACCTATTCATTTTATTAGTATGCATCTGTATGATGTTAAACAATAACTTAATGGCGATGAGCTGATATGGAATTGATCTTTAATGACTACACTTTGTTTTAATATGTGCCTGTACACCAGGGAATGTGAAGCATTTGGAAGAACAATTACATGAATGAATATACAATATATGAAGATATAAACTCTGGCAAGCAACACACACACACACACACAAAGCATATGTACACACAATAGCACTCCCTGTTTTGTTTTTTGTTTTTCCATTTTCTTCCACACTTACATTCTAAATGCAGAATGACAAACTCCTGCATGAGACTGTGTACATAATCTTCCTGTAATGTATTCTTTTTCTTTCTCCCCCTGCTCCTTTCTTGCAACTCCAAGTGCCATGCAGTGAAGATATGCCAAGCCCATATAAAATCTGTGATCGAAACACTGTGGGCACCGCAGGGTCTCTCCTGCAACTTGGCTTTGCCAACACACCCCAATGTACTTTTTCCTAAGTCACCAGCACTGCACTGCAGCTTGGTCCATGGCCAGGTAACACCATTGTGTCTAATTGGTCCTCACTGCTGGAGCCTGGCATCAACTAGGACTCTTAAAAAGCCAATTTAGAGAGCTTAAAGAAAGAGAATGGATCAAACATTTATGATAAAAAAGGGCCCAGTGCTTAATTCATGTTTTTTACTCTGGGACGACCAGAAAATCTGACATCCTCTCAGACCTGATCTCTCAAAGTGTCAGTGCCGGTCTAAATTTGTACTCACGGCAGGAGCAAAAGTGTGTCTTGCTATAGTCTTTTTTCCCAAAGAGGTCCAAATGTTGCGGACAATCCTAAAGCACTCTAAGATCTCGAGTGTACTGCAGCACCCAAGCTTTTGGAATATTGAAAGTGCTAGCAGTTCTGTTCATACTGCCACAGTTCAGAGAATGAACGTAGAGCTTTTACATGTTTACTACTGGAAATAGCACACTGGACAGAATTATCTAATTTTTAGAAAACAAAGTGACTCTGGACATTGATTGCTGCTGTTGATTAATTGACATGCGGGATATGAATAAGGAATATAACTTTATACACTTTCAAGCCAAGATGAGTGCTGATAATCAAAAGGCGTCCTTTGGATAGAGTATCACTACAGTGTCACTAATGGCATTTGAAAGCTTTTTTTATGTGAACAGCAGAGTGATCTTTGAAATGCATTCAAAAGAGTTAACAAATATATATACAGGCTTGCACACTTTGTGATGGTTCATTATATTCTGATAAAGACCATTTTGGGTAAAGATCATTGTTTGATAAGATAGGTGAAACATTTTCCATGGTAAACAGAAAATAAAACTATAGACATCACTGAGCTAAATGAAAATTACATGCATTAGGTGGCATTGATGATTTCCCATTTCCCACCTTAATTTCTTAAAAGGAACTTGATGCTCCAGCTGTATTATCACCTCAAGGTGTGTCTAAACAATAGGATGAAGAACTTGAACTTGAAGATTAAAAAATGTGTGGCATTTGTGTGCACTGCTTATGAAGTTTAATATGCTGTAATAGTGTCATGATTTAAATAATAAATACATTTCCATCTACCCTTGAGCTACCAACAAAGGTCAACATAGTATAAGAGCCAATGATACAACCTACCTAGAGTATGAAATATTGGCTGTCAGTTGTCGACCCCAATAAATGGCCGATAACTTTATTGCCACCGAGCAAGAGCTGAATGACCTGGATATTCCTCCATTCAGGCAGGCCAGAGGCACAGCCAGCAGAGCTTCATTATAAATGTAAGAGAACACAAAACCACCTGACAGGTTTACAAGTTCCAAGATGTGTGTTTGTGTGTGAGTGCACACAATCAGCGAGGGGGTTTCATAGGGTAAACGCCAGGTTCTTTCTCAAGTTTAAAGATGGACCCTTAAGGTCTTTTCTTATTTCTTCAGAGAAACCCAGGCACCTCTTTTATATGCAGTATGCCTTAACAATAATAATAAAAAAAATAACTAACCTTAACTGATTTATAAAACTGACTTCAGGCACAAAGTATACCCAAACACAGATACACAAAAAACTTTTACATTATCCTTCCTCGCAAATTGAGCATCCACACCTTTCTTTTTTAATACCTTGTCCTTGGATAATTATAGCTAGAAGCACAGGGTTAATTGAACTGAAAAAGGTTATTCAGTAGAGTTCAGCTGAAGAGCTAAGCAATAGAGAGGGGGAACAATACCTATCAGAGTTGTAAGGACTGAATACTTCAGTGCAAGGCCTCTCCCATAGACTTTCAATTTCCACTTTATTCGTCTGCTAGAGGTTCTGCAACAAAGGATTTAAACTTACAAAATTATGGGCTCACCTAACTTTTACAATATGTTATCTTTATGTCATCAGGCCAATCGTACACAAACGCATATTAGGATGCGCCAAGTACTTGAATATAGATAATATAGGTTGAAGATAGATAATTATTTTACAATTAGAGACCCTATTCATGAATCTCATCACTTCCACTAAACATGAGATTAACAAACTATCATTGTGACAAAAAAAATGTTGGGTTTAAAATCGCTTATTTGTGTTAATGTATGTTATGTGTTTTTTCATGTAAGAAAAAAAAAGAATAAATAGGACATGTTCATATTTGAGGAAGTTTTATTTACAAAGACATTTAGGGGATTCCCATTTTTTGCCCAGACAGAACTCCGATGGATAAATATGCTCCAGCTGAAAACCTACAGAGAGAAAAAGAGAGAAAGGCATAAAGTGATAAGCTGACTTTTACAGATCTGATGACAGAAAAGGTTCTGAGTAAACACCAGTGAAGGTAAATGTGACAACACCTGCTCAACCGGCTCTCATCTGATACACATTAATGTCTGCTATAAACTGTCATTAACTGCAAGCTTATCTAAACAACATTAGCAGCAATGTGAACCTGCATGACATTTGTTATGTCACTTTCAGACATACAGGTAATTTATTTAAGATACGCCACTGAGCAAAAAGCTAAAGATGTTCAGTGAAGAACTGCTGGCATTTTAATCAAGGCTGAACTAAATGTCACATCATCCTGACATTTTAATGAAGGAAGATATGCTAGATATGGCAGTCACAATTACCTTCAAGGCTCCATAATAGCACTAGGCCGTTTTATTTCTTCAGGATCTGATGTCTAACGACAATGAAGGGGAATGCAAAGCCACTGCCGAAGAACACCACCATCATGCCCAGCAGACGCCACTTGTTCTCAATAGAAAATGGCAGGTTCTGTTGAGAATAATTTGATTAATAAGACTAAAACTTATCTCAACATATGACGACGTCCTTAATCTTTTCATTAACCAATAACAAGTTTTTAGTGTGTCCAGAAATGTATTCTGATAACAAGTGACTTTTAAGAGATAAACGTCTGTTATAGTACATGTAATAGGTGAGTGAGACAACGGTTATACACTGACCACTGTGCGGGATTGGTTATTTCAAGTATTTTTGTGTGCAACAAAGAACAACATGCTAAAACAGAGGGTTTTTTTCCCCCCTCATGATTAAAAGCATTAGTACTTGTATTATCCAGGATGCAGCTGTGACCTTACAGCAATCAGCCGGAAGTAACTTTACAAAACAAATCGGCTGAAATTTTATGTACATTACTTTTAGATTCGATTTTTTCCCCCAACTTTTTAAAAATTAAGGTCTGAACCACATTTAGGGTATGCAAACATTAGAGTAATTGTGTATGTCCTTATTCTGACGTGTGCTGCTTGCTGCAGCTAACGCTAACTAGTTAGCAAAAATGAACCATCTCTTAGTCATAAGGCTAAACTAGTCACCAGGGTGTCCCAGTCTACCAGTCAACAAATAAACATAGGTTATCCCACTATTTAAAATGCTTTTCCGCCTCGTAACTTAGAAGAGAAAATACTGCCTGTGGACAGCTGTCCTAACTTAACAATCACTCTCAATCCACGTACATGACCTCCAAGTAGCTAATGCTAACTTGACGCTAGGCTGAGGGTACATACACAGACAAGGCCGCGACGGAAAACATCATACACACAAAATACATTTTATACATAAGCGGTGCTCTTACTTTCCCCGGTCCTTCAGCATAGTGTGAAGAACGAATGGCGGATGTTGTAAATCGTCTTACAGCTTGTCCCAGCATGATTTCTTCTATTACTCTCTACAGCAATGCTATGTGCGACCTTGTTCCTGCGAGCGGTTGAGCGACGCCTAGGATTGTGGGAAATAAAATTGCCGCTATAACACATGGTAGATGTAGTTTTAAAGCACCAAAGACCGACAGACTCTCTTCATTAGCTTTCTAATGAACCTTTCATTACTATTCCACTTCAGACCGCGTAATGTATTAAGTGCATGTCTGGTATCTGGTATCTGGTATCTATTCCAGGTGTAGATTTATATTTGCCATGTAGTGGAAAGACTTTGAGGTTAGACACGATGCTGTTGAAGTCCCTCAGTAGATATGTTTGGAAGTTTCACCTTCATCTGTCATCGTCAGACTTCAAGCTGATCAATTCGCACTCTATTTATATATCTTTTCGGATGAGCTGTGAAGAACTGAGGGGTGGCTGTTCCTCAGAAATCAGAATAAATTAACCAATAAGGCTAAATGACTTCGAGTGGAGAATTGGTGGAGATTGAAATGGGCTTAGCGGATGTGAAGACAACAGATATATCCCTGTTTCATCTCTAAACACTGCTAAGCAGAGATCTGGAATTACAGGCCTGACTCATATTTTGAAACACATGTCCTTGTGGGCTTCATTAGAGTAAAAACTATTGTTTGACTATGTATCTGCATTTTCCAGCCTTCATTGCAGATACATCACTGCTATGGAAATTGAGCAGATATAATGACTGATGACCCTACCTTAGAATAGCTACTGTTAGCTTTTCATTGCTAAATGCTAGTGGGCTTTACGATATGTAACTGTAGAGAATATAATTTTTTTTTTTATGATGTAGAGTGCTGATTATTTAGAATTCAAACAGATGAATATGTTTCACTGTCATGACTTGTTTTTCTAAAGACCCTCAGGGTGAAAATGAAACTAGAAATTTGTTTATTAGGTGGTGTGTGTACACTGTATTGTTAATATAATATATTCATCTGCTACCTTTCACCTGAGTTGCTTCTCATTTGTCATGTCCTCATGTTTGCCCACATCATCTTATTGTTCTATATTCCCTTCTAGAGAGTTTGTGTTTGGCATCACCACTTTCGGTTTGCATTCACCTGCGTGTTTGCTTTGACATGTAAAGCATGAAGAACGTCTCTCGTATTCTACTGGGTGAGGAAGAGTTCAGTTCATCAATTTAATGCAAATGCCCACTCCTAGTTTTGGGCACTGTCACTCATAAGCATGAGTTGAACACTGGTTTGACATTTTAATGGTTTCAAATACGATTTATTATACGATTTGTAATGTTTTCAGAAAGAAGACCCCAGATGACAAGTGCACCATATGGTGAGAGAAATTTAGAAAAAGACATTGACCGCGACATGAGCATGGTATCATTACCTGATCCTGATTCTGGAATTATCCTCAACTTTGTCCCAAAATTAGCAACATATTCTTTTAAATGTGCACATGCCGAACATACATTTGTTGTTACTCTTTCTTTATTTGTTTTTCTGCTGGCATTTATTTTGTAATATTGTGTGGGATCAGATATATCTACTTTTCTTGATGGTGGAAAAGCTTTATTAGCAAGAAGGCCGTCTCAGATTGATAAAAAAAGACATTCATTTTATTCCTTTTGATAACCTGGGTTAAAATTCCCTTTCTAAAATCCCCTTGCCCTTATATGCTCCAGACTGTTGTCTTAATGGTCTTCTTTCTTTTTCATTTTAACACATTATTTGCTCACAGCAACATAGGAAATTAGGCATTTGAAAAAAAATAAATTTAATTTCAAAACAATCAATTTACTTCTTTTGTTTGAAAGCAACTGGGAGTGTTATGAAAAATACATAAACAATTTCTTTTACTAATAATAATGAGCCCAAAGTTATTTCTATCCTTTTTTTGTATGAATCATTTTAATATTATCTGCATCTGATGGCCTGAAAACATTTTTGCAATGCAGTCAGTATTTTATTGCAGAAAGAGGGGAGGAGTACTCTTTGTTATGAATGAGGAAAATACACAAATCATGTCTGAGCAACTTAAAGTAATTGTTCACTAAATTAAACTCTGGGTTTGCTGACTTTTTGAAGTCGACCTTGGGAACACCTTCAAAAGCGCTGTTCTGAGTATTTTGAAAAAAGAGTAAATTAACTCTGTGATGCTTTCTCTTATCACACAGTATATGAAATGCTGTGAGTCTGGGGTGAATAAAAACATTTAAATGCAATTTATGCATCCATTCATGATGAACACAGCCTTTAATACATAACACTGCTGTACAGTAATAGCAGTTTCCTGTAACCTTGACCTCATGTCAAATCATGTATTGTTATGTATTATGTGAGCTCCACGCTCAGTGCTAGCAGGATCATGTCTTAGTACAAAGTAAGTGTCAGTGTTGTCAGCTAGTAAAACGCTGTACTCCTGACAAGTCAGTGGGGGAGCTCTGACATTGTCTGCTATGATGCCGACAGTAACGGTAAGCTGGTTACCCCTTGTCATATCCATCAGCCGGGTCATCATCTGGCCTTCCGCCACGTGTCTGTGCTTTATTGCCAAAGCAATCTGTTAAAACGCAATGAAGGATTGGGAATCTTCCCAGCGCCTGGTGCCCACGACAAGCAATGTCATCAGACCCTACTATAAATATTGATATTATTATTTGTCATAAGGCGGGTGGCACAGTCCTTAAAATACATCCTGCTTCACGTTCTCAGATTCATCCATCCTGCCTGTCTGCAGTGTTTGTTATTTTTGTTGACTGTCTTAATTTCCCTGCTATTGACTTTTCTTGGCTTATGAGCAAGGCTGTTTTAACAGGAGTACTCTGTCAATAGCCATATGACTGGAAAAAGGAGTGCAAACATAGTGTGTACACAAATACACAAGGCTGCCATCTTAAATAATAGCACACATTCTCATTTAAGTCGGCAAACTGGCATTCAGTGAAACCCGGGCTTGCTCTTTTGTTCTATAAACAAAGCATGCACATCACTTTGCATGACAATTTAGGATTGTCTGTGTATACTTATAATACATCAGTATTTGGATTCAGAGATCCTTATAAAAATGTGTGGCAATATCATATAAATATCTAACTTTTAGATAACTGCTTTTTGTAGTCACCAACCAATCTGCTAGAGTATATGATGAATAACGGACTACACTGCCAAGGTAAACAGCATTTCTTTTCTTCTGTATCTCTTTCCCTCTCTCTGTGTGTGGATTTTTACTAACTTTCACAAATGAGTGGAGAGGTAATGGCCAATCTTAATCAATGAGGACAGTTCCTTTTGGCAGCAGCACTCTCGGGTTTAAGGTTTCTTGCATCATTGACGCTGACAAGAGCTGATTTGCACAATTACAGTGTTTGTGAGATGTGAGCGAGAATAGAAAATTCTTATTTGGAGGGAAACATTATGGGTTTTTTTTGTTTCCGTGGGCAGTGACAAAAGACAGCATTTCATCAGATATTCAGTTCAGCCTGGACAGGTGCATCAGTTCTTCAAGAGACTGAAAGGAAAGACTGATTGCACAACTCTTCAGCTTCCTTCTATTTCATTGCTCTGCTTTTTAATTCTCTAGATATGTGCCTCTGTCACTCTTTTTTTAGGTTCACAAGATTGTATTGTGTAGGTGGGATTCCTTTTTGCATTCAAACTACAAAGCATGCATCTGTATACACAGAAACAACTTTACTCACTAGCCGTTTATAGGATGCACAGGATGGCATGATTTGGCATTCGTCTTCAAAGTGGATTAAGGACAAAAGTGAATAGATTATCACGGACTTAGCAAACCATGAGCTTAAGTATCACAGACTGAACCCAGATATATTGTTTTGAGGAGACAAAGACAGTTTCCTCCTAGTTTTTTAAAACTGGGGGAAAATGTTTGACTCCACTTTTGGCGTCAGATGTACATATAAATGTAGTCACTATGTTGAAAAAAATTCATTCAGCAGGTGAAGAATAGAAACCAAAGTTGTTTCTTTTTACTGTTATTATATTCTGCTATGCTTGATTTCAGCCTAAATGAGTATTTAGAATTGCATTTATACATGTATAATTATGCAAAAGATGATTCTGTTATACAGAAACTCCAAGCAGAGTAGATGTTTAAAAAAAAACCTTTACAAGGTCAGTCTTTTTCACTGTTTGGCTGCATTCACTTTATTTTTCCTTTGGTCTGCTTCCACTTTTTAGCTATTTGCCTGCACAAGATTCTCAGTGACTGAATAACTTGTAAGTTCTGTTCCATTTTACCCTTGAGGCATTGCAAAAACTTCAAAAGGTGTGTTGGAAAAATCATTTAACTTTCATTCAGTTTAGCAGAATTCTTGTGCCTCTGGCACAGAGTTCTTTTTTTCAGCTGGTGAAGAGTAAAAGTGGGAACTGAACTTTGCTTTGTGCCTCTGCAAATCACAATAGCTACAGTAAAAAGTAAAAATTGTGTCCAAAGTGAACAAGTGGAACAGAACACTTTCACCATGGGAGTGTATGAGCTTTGTGTGTTTAGTGAGTGTTTTAGAAGCTTTGTAAAGGAATATGGGTCAACCCCTTGGCAGAGTGGTAAGCTCTCCCACCTCACAGCTAAAAGGTGGCAGTATCATAACCCTGGCCAACCTTGGCCTCTCTGTGTGGAGTTTGCATGTTCTCACGGTGCTTGCCCTATGATGGCTGGCATTAGCTCCAGCCCCCTGTGTGACCCTACACAGAATAAGTGGTTACAGATAATTGATGGATGGAAATGAATATTTTGTGCACTTGTGAAAGTTAAAACTGCTGTAATTATGCCTGATATTACACATCTGTGTGAATTTGTTTCTCTCTTCTCCTTTTTTACATTATTCTTACTGTGTTGTATTTGTGGTTACACATTTGTAAAGCCTTCACAATTCATTAATTATACTTTGTTAACCATGTCTATGAAATATCTGTTGTCCTTGGCAATTCCAGCCAGTCTATTGAAGATGAGCTGTTGCTTTGCCACCCTGTCAAACATGAGACAGAGTGCCACAAAGCCACCTGTCAGCAGGCCGTTAAGCGAAGCTCCAGGCTGACCAAGGACTGACCGGGAGCATCTGTGCCACTGTTTGTGTCTAATACGCTAATGAGAGCTGTCAAGCTGTCGAATTTACTCCCGTTGCCCTCCGGCACTAACAATGGCACCTTCAATTTGGCTGTCTTGAGTGACATTAACAAACACAGCCACAAAGAGAACAGACGTGTGCTAGTGACGCATTATACTGACATGTTTCTAAACAAATAAAAAAGGCACAAACACAAAAACACACACACACACAAATACAAGCCTGAACACACAGGAAAAGAGAGGGAGAAAGAGAGAGATTTGTTATTTTTAATAATGGAGTCGGGTTTTTCGCCTGCAGTTACTCAAGGTAACTATTGCTCCTCTTGCAGACTATAGAGGCCAGTGTTGCTCATTCACCATCAGAGAAGCTCCCATCCACTTTAAATGAATTAAACAAATCTGGAAAGACCTAATAATGCATTTATTCCAGAGTAAATCCCTAAAAAAAAAAAATTATCCCTTAACATATCATTACATTCACATCACATTAGCATTCTTCATTGATACCATGCACCCAACTCTGCAGCCCTCTACCACCTCTAGCAAAGAGTAGTACATGTCAGCTAGTAGCAGACAGTGCGTATGTGTGTGTGTGTGTGTGTGTGTGTGTGTGTGTGCGTGCGTGCGTGCGTGCGTGTGTGTGTGTGTGTGTGTGTGTGTGTGTGTGTGTGTGTGTGAGAGAGAGAGAGAGAGAGAGAGAGATAGATGGAGAGAAAGAGGTCTTAAGGCGCTCCACTCTAAACCTGCCAACCATCCATCAAACACACTCTGCTTCCTCTCAGCTCACTTAACATGTTTCCCCCTGCAGTATACTGGACTCTGACCTTGTTCCACAACAACAAAATCTTCCTGGCAAAAATAAATAAATAAATACAAAACACACAAAAAAGAATCAGTTGGGAAAACAAAGATTCACTCTGGGAAGCTGGCTGAATACTGCCCGCACTCTCTACACTCTTCTGTTAGTAAACATGAAATAAGTAAGGCTCATGAAAGACTATCACATGCTGGAAGTGTATTGTGCTTTTCCATTTAAGAAGAAAAAGTGTTTTACAAGAATATTATTGCATCCAAATGTGCTGGCCTAGTAATTGGTTTAACACCTAGAGTTCACAGTCAATTTGCATACAAACTCTTCGCAGAAGCATATTAATAACACAATGTCAGTCTGATGTGTTATCAACAGCAACATGTCCTCAAACTGCATATCAGTTTGTTGACATTTCTCTTCTTTTATCTTAAATCTACAGTATCATACAGATTGTAAGGCCCCTTCAGCGAATGTATGATGTGTGCTGTTGACCCAAAAAATTTAAATAGGATTTGATCAGAAGTAAAGCTAGTCTCCCATGCTTTACCACTTGAAAAACACCGGACTTGATGATACCATGGCTTTTCCACACTTGAAAATAAATACATGTTCTATATCTGTATATAATATTTTAAAACATCCAAAACTTCATGTCCTTGTGTAAGTATAAAAAGAGCAAAATACAGAGACTTCTAAACGTTACAGTATGATTTTATGGTGGATTCAAATATTGCCAGATGTCAGGCAGTGATAATGAATCTTATGTGTGCAGATGTGTATGCAGATGTAATGTGCGCACACGGTAGAACAGCATAACTGATGCATTTAAATTCTACCAAATGCTGCTCATGTTACAATATGTGGTGAGTTTTTTCCTGTTGTTATAACTTTAAGTGAAATTGAAAAAAAATGTACAGGATTCAATTTTTTAATTCCATCTCAACAGCTTTCTCCAGTGTGTTTTTATGTAAGCTGCATGTAAATAGGGTGGAAATCTGGTTTATGGTTTAACATATTAAACATCACATATGTCCTACAGTGCTTTTGACAGACGTTCAGCTCATAAAATGCATTTTGCAGATTTATAGTATGAATCACTCTAGGCTGTTTGATGTAATGAGTGGAAACAGTAGGGTGGCTGTTTTTCAATGTAGGCCTATTCAAAAAGTTGCTTCTCTTTACAGCTGAGGTCGTGGAAGTTCATACTGGTGGAGAAATTTTGGACCTTAGCTTCAAGTGAATATTATTCGCTTTTTATCTTTGTTGTAGCCCCTTTAAAATCCCTTTGACATTATTCACAGTATTTCTTTTGAGGATAGTCTCCTTTCAGTGCAACGGCAAAATGCCAGTGAAAAAAATCTGCCTAATAAAGAAATGAAATGTGTTCCCTGAATAATTAATAATACAAGAATTATAATGTTTGCATGTGACAAAACAAAACAAATGTGTGTTTTGATTTCACTTAATTTCCAACACTTTCTAGTCCTCTTTCTAGTGAAAAGTGTAAACATGGAAGTCCTTTGAAATTTTCAGATTAAAAACAGCTGTCCTCAACAGGGTGACTGGAAACCATTTTTTAAAAACCTCCAAGCCACCCCCCTGTCAGCATCACCACGGGAGAGCATGTGGGTGTTCTGGGAGTCTGATTCTTTGGAGAGCTCCAGTGTGCCAGCAGCTGACAGACCCTTTTTATTCTGCCAGAGATCAGACTTTATATCTGGGCATGTGAAAGAGAAGCAAATGCCTGGTGAAACACAGGTGGAACTGTCACACACCTGCTTTGGCACTGATTTTGATTCGTTTGCCTTGTTTAGCTTGGTTTGGGAGATTCAGAGCACTTGACATATGGCTGGGACAGGTGCATCGGAGACAACGTGGGTGAAAAGCAACTGCTGAGATCCTCTTTGCTCCTTTAATGATGCTTGGTTGACATTCAAAATTCTTTCATGAAACATATTAGCATCTTCTGCACTTATGACTCACGAGCTGCTAATGGTGTAATCTATCTCACAAACCCAGTTAAGCTTCTAGTTTGGCTGCGATTTCACTAAATGGAAGTCAAAGTGAATCCTATACGTCCTTTATAATCCACAAGCAACCACAGCCAGCAATTAAGCTCCTTTTGCAGCAATTTGTTAACAGCACTGACAAATATGGGAAAATAATTTAAAAATTCCCAACAACATGCAAATGTAATACTTGATCCATGTTTATCTGTTCAGTGTAAAGGACTAAGACACAAGGCAAATGATTTCCAGCTGCAACAGCATACTTCAAAGAGTCCAGGATTGTTGTAATTAAAGCAGGCATAGAATTCATTATTATGCTCATAAATCTTCCCTTGATTTCCCCTTGCTCACCACGAATAGGCACAGTTGTTACTCGGTTTCCTCATTGCTGACTTAAAGTTAAATATCAAACCATGTAGTATATACACTGTGCTTTTGTTTATCTGTAGTGCTTGTAATAATTACATTAATATAAACTTTCATTCAAACTTTCATTTTTTTTCATTCTGTTGCCTTTGTATGAACATGATGGTCAGTAAGTGGTTTTCTAATCTCAGCTCAAAATGTCTGACAAATGTGTCATGACAAATTGTCTTCAAAAGAATCACATCAATAACATATTTATAATTTATTCTCAGCCACAGGCGAGGAAGTATTGTTTACTTAGTTTGTAAAATAGTAAATTATAGTTTAATGCTGTCTTAGCCCAATTACATATGGGCTATCGCTTTTTCCATCCATCCAATATTTGGGTGGACAGTGCTGATGTTACAAAAAAACATTTGGTCAGCATTTATTCTGGGATTTATGTTCATCTGCCACGTCCATTTGTCATTTTGAATGTACGTTCAGTGGCCGGGCTTTTCTCCATCCTCAGGGCCTGATGGATTGTTGACCTTCATCAGTGACTTTCTGTCACTGCAGATGTCTGCAGCATTCCATTCAACTCAGGGCAACTTTCCGAGAGGGGACAGAGGGGCACTGAGTCATTCAGCCAATGTAAGCACTGTGTTGCTTGACTGGGAAAGACACAAATATTTGATGAGTCCCCCAGCAAGCACTACATTAAAGATGCAGCACCGTGTCTGACACAAACTCTGCAGCAGCTTAAGGACCAGTTTACTCTGACTTGGCTGTGATCAGTGCTCTCAAAAACAGAGCACAAAACAAAGCTAAAGAATTGTCTGAGCAATTCATACTCGACTCAAATGTGAGAGAAGTGTGGGTTCATCTTCTGGCCTAAGTCTTAAACAACAGAAAGTTTAGAAAGTGGAAACATTCTGGACAATGGACATAAGGGCATGGTGTCTTTCCTTGGATTACTGTAGATCATCATCACTGTTCATCAGGAGCAGCTCACTATTGCTATTGCCATTTAAGTGACACGTAGTCTTTCCAACCTCCTGTCAAAACCTTGGCTTTGGGTCTACAGCTGTAATGTGTCTGACCTGCCATATACAGGGGGTGGGGCTGTCTTGGGTCCCTCGCCTCTTTCCAAGTAAATCAAAGGTGCCCCAATCAGCATTAAATAATAGTCATATTGTGGCCAGTAATATTTAATATATATATTAATATATATATATATAATATATATTTATTTTTTAATATATATTTAATATATGGTATATATGGTATATATTATATATATTTAAGTCCTCTGGTTAACCCTGCAATTTTGAGTAATAACTATGGACTGTAACTTCTTTATGTTGTAACTCATTCCTATTTATCAGTAGTTGGTTAAATCAGGCAATTGCATGGTGGTCTTACCCCAGCGTAGTAAGCCTAAGATGATATAATAAAGTGTGAAATAATTTAGACTAAGTCGCTAAAAGCATTTTAAGATGCTGTGCGGGGGATGAGGCAGCTTTGCAAAAAGAAAAAGATCACGGCTGCAGAATTAGGATGAGACAAAGTCCTTATCTGCAAACGGGGAGGAGAAAAAGAAGAAAAAAAAGAAATTTACACCCATATTCTGAACCTGTGCTGTATTTCATTTCACACAATTATGCCCAACCATTTGCCTGCAGTTACATTCATTGAAAATCCATCCCTGCGTTAATGGAATCATAATGATGTAGTGTATGCCGTGGCACCTAATCAAATGGAATTGATTTAAGTTGCTTTTTGGCCCAGGGCCCTTCCAGCTCAAGGGCTCTGCTTGTGTCTTCTGTTTCTCTGATGGTCCCTGGCTTTAGGGAACAGACTCGATAGACTGAGAGTATGTGCAGACCGGCACGTGTGTGTAGCAGAGACTGTTAGCAATTTTCTTACAGTGTACTGCTGGGTTTGACCCTATAAGTTTATAACACACTGTGTGTAGATGCTGGGAGGTGTGTTGGTCTAGCAGTCATACAAGTTAGCGGAAATGTGGAGGACTACGACACAGATAGAAAGACGTTGGCTGATGGTTGAACTAGGCAGCCTATGCATGATGCAGATTAATCTTTATATATCCATTTATGCATGGACTTCATCTTGCAAAGTCCCTCAATTCAAAAACAAAAAAACAAACACTCAGTCAAGCTAATAGCTGTGAGGATGTGCTTAGATACAGTTCAACGCTGAAATACTGATGATGACTTGTGGGTTTTGGAATGTTGGTGGAAGTAGAGGAGACAAACCTCCTTTGCTGCCCCTAAAGACAACAAACAAAAGTGCCCACTAGGTGCAGTCACATTAAAGCAAAATGATTAAATGTCCTCCAAGGTGCCAAAATAAAGAGAAAACTAACTACGAATGTTTTTAATGTCTGTTTCAATTGTGGGAAAGCCAGAAAATAAAATGACTTATTTGTTATCATATGTGACAATCTGAAATGATAGGATACATCATGCCCTTGGTGCCCTTGCAGTGAAGTGTCTTTATAGAAAAAAGTGTCTTGGGCTATGAGGAATTCAGCATTATGTTGATCTTAACAAAAGCCCAACAGAGGGTGTACTTCCTGTTGCATACTTCTATCATTACATCAGGGAAGGGGCAGGAAAAATGACTGCAGACCCCTTACATCATGGACACAGCCTGTTCAAATTCCTCCTATCTGGCAGATGCTACACAACCTCCATACAAAAAGACTGAAGCCAACCAGCAATTCAAACCAGTGCTCTGAGGTGGCAGTGCTAATCACCCCACCACAGTGCTTTTTTGATAAAAAAAAAAAAGAAAAAAAGAATTTCTTACATTCTTAGCTTTCCAGAACTGTGAAGGAAATCTGTGGACTGTAAGCGAGGTTTACCTATCAAACAACAAACTTCAGCTGAGCACTGTCCACCTCAATGCTCACAAAACTGCTCTGCAAGCCAATTTTTACATAGCAAGGGCACAGGTTGCATTCAGCACACTGACTAGGCTTTTGTGAAATGGCTGCCAGTCTGACGACTCTTTCACAGGGGCTTCTCCTCTGAAAGAGAAAAAGCACTGTCAATTAAAGATGTTCTTTAAAAAAAGTAAATATCTTCTTCAATTAGATTCCCATTCAGCATGGACACAAAATAGCTGCAGATTTCAAGAGCTGCAGAATTCAAGACTGAATTGAATCAGCAAAGCATACAGCAAAGTGTATTAGAATATGTGAATAAGTTGGTGCTTGAGGTGGAGTTGGCCAAAAAGAAAAGGCAAACACAGACAAAATGTACTGTGGATAGAGGGAGAGTTCTGCACATCCACAAAAGCTCATTCCAGCAATTCTGCAATCAGATTCTCTGAGTCCTCAGTGATGAGGTGGAATCAGATAAAGCGCAGACCTTACATGAAAACACAACGTTTTTCCTCTGCTCTGTGAAAGCAGGCAGTCAATTGTGTATGACAAATTGAGAGCACTTTGCAATGCCCTTTGCCAAGCTGGTGCAAAATTAGTTTCCCTGCCTTTTTTCTCCTGTCTCCCGATCGTGGACACCCGAGTCTCCCATTTCTTGCACACCTTGCAAACACAAAGAGAAAGTAGTGACATTTATTGGGCCCAGGATTATTTGTATTCCATCTCTTCCTTCACTACATGTCGGCTTTTATGAGCTCACTCAGGCGAAACATTAAAGAAGCTCATTTTTTATTAATCCTCACAATGACAATTCAAAGCTTCCAACACGCAGACTTTACCGTGTGTGCTTGCACTTTCTACTTTGAGAAATCAGGTTACTGTCATTATTTTTTAAACATCCCTTGGTCGTTTATAAAGTTTTGCAACATTTGGGCTTTTCGTTTTGTCAGACGGGACAAATAAGAATTATTGTACATGGAGAGATGAAATAAGTTGTTTCTACATATAATGTATTATTATCTTGCTTTACATACTGTTGCATAAGAGTCTGCTCTCACTTGGGGGTTTAACCTTGTTATGTTGGCACTGCAGATCATCCTGTCAACTTGGAATCAACTTGGAATTAATTAACAACAGATGAACATGAGCAGGTTTTCCCCCATTTTTAGTGTTTAGCTTTTTAGTTTTTAATAAACAATATACATCTGACCCAATACTTATTTAGTCCACTTTGCATTTTGAAGCTGCCTGAGGTCTGTTTAACAGTTCATCATCTGTAAAAACCCTGAGGAGCGATGCCAAGACCCAGTCAGATATTACACTGCTAATCTGCTGGAGGGGGGCATTTAAGCAGTTGTGAGGTCACATTCTGATGTACGTAACATTACGGCATCGTTTTATCACTTGATGTTGTATTTCAAAATTCAAACATGTTCACAATCAATACTGGGACCAGATTATCATTTAGACAATGATGTCAGAAGTTTATTTAGTCTTTTCACATTCAACCCCACATTCAACATGTAGCATCAATGCATTTGGAGGTTATTAAAGATTCATTCAATAATAAAGATTCATTTTCTACATTTAGTAGAGTTTAGAAACATCAGCAAATTTTAAAAAATAGGATTTGCTGGCATTATTGTGTACCTTATACAGATATACACATTGTGTGTCTTTACACTAAATTAAAACAGATGTTAATTGCTGCAACCTCTCATTTAAAATTAGTATTTATTAACACACCAGAAAAAGGAGATGTGACAAGCACACTGTAAACGTACCCACCACAGCTCTACAGCTAGTGAAAACATCTGCTACTGATAAAACAAACTGCATTAATTTCATTGTCAACCTATAATCACGACAAACAAACAGATCAATGTTCATAGGTTTTAAACAAGCCCACATGCTGATGACAGACATCTGACATCTTTTGAATGCTTCTTTGCAATCTTGATTCAGCTTTGAGGAAGCTGGAGCCTCTCAAAACAGTCATTGTCTTTCTCTGAAAAACGTCTGCATTGGGCAATCAGATAATAATCTGTGTAAAATCTGCTTCCAAATATTGTTTTGTTGTTTTTTCCAGCCGTATCAAATAACAACCCAATTTATGACTTGACTATGAAGCTACTGACAACTTCTGATGTACAAATCTAGCTTTACTTTTGTTCAAGCAGATGCTAACACTTGTCCATCACATTTGATTTTTTAATTTCTTTTCGGCAAACTGCAAAAGGGACATTTGTGATTAAGGGAGAGCCGTTTCATTTGAGCATCAGTGAAAAGCATCAAATGTTTCTTGGACAAATAAGACTCCATTCTGAAAGGGTGGGAAGCGGACAACAGCGGAGAGATAAAAAGTTTTAAAATATCAAAAAAATTGGGACTGAGATCTGAGAAAGTTAAGAGAAAAACTAAATACTACAGGAAAGGGGAGGAACGCTCTGTCATCATCGACAAAGTAACAAGAAAGAATTAAAATACTAATTCCGAAAATGAAAATACTCTTTAAACTGCACACACAGTTGTTACATTGTGTGTTAGTTCAAAAACAAGGAAACACAGTAACAGTGGAAAATGTTCAGTACAATTTAAACTTTCACTGAGAAGCTCATGCTACTTTTAGTGTTTCAATAAATTTGGGTGATAATTCAATACATGCAGAATAGGGTGTGGGGAGGGGGTGATGGGTTGTAGCAGCCACTACTTCAAGACATAATGATGGATTATGACCAAACCAGGCTGCACGTGGAAGTGCACAATCAGCTGAACGTAAGCCACAGGCTGAGAGTTTCATAAATATGTATGACATCTTACATATTGTTAACCTCCTGCAGTGAATTACAGGTCTGCATTATCAATTCAGAAATGCATAATTCTGCTGAGGTACATTTGAAAAGCAGCTCACTTGAGCTGCAAATTTGACAAAATAGTCTCACTGAGCAGAAGGACCTTAAGTGCCTCACTTGACTTTCAGGTGGATACAGAATGAGATCAAGTGACATTTTATCCCCGGAGTTTTTTACCTATCAAAGTACAATTTTAAGAATCCTCATGGGAGACTTTTTACACCGTGATAAAGAACTTGTAGAAAAAAGTTAGCAAAGTCCAGACCTGGTGATAGGGAGGGTGGGAAAGAACTGCAGAACAATATCTGTGGCAGTCCCTCTAACAATCTCGTTTTCACTTTCTGAAGCAATCACGGGCCAGCAGAGCACAACTGCACTGCAATTAAGCTGTCTGTGATTTTTAATTAAAACTAAGAGGCGTGATCCGTCTAAAACTTTGTTTGCCTTTCAGGCAATACAAGTTATCATCTTCATAATGGATACGATTATAATGCTGTATGAAAAATGATCCCATTACTATTCACACTTTCAAATAATATAGAGCAGGCAGAGAGAGACAAAATAAGTTCCTTTCTCCTTCCTTGCAGTTTGCCATCCAAACATTGTTACAATTAGGACAATAATTGTAATAGAGACATGAATTATTCAAAGGTGTGAAGCAGTTTCATCTGTACCTAGTAGGCACAATCAATACGCTGTCTGACACCCTCACCAAAGCAAAGTCCATTACAAGTTCTAATGCATCTGAGTAGCTTCTGAACCAAAAAGCAATTTAATGTTGATAACTCCGGGGACTGCACAAGAGAAGTTGAGAAAGACAAATAAAAAAAATAAACAGCACAACAGCGGGGACACATAGCCCTCAGGGAATCAAGCCTTTACTGTACAAAACAGTTGACTCTCAAAACTGTGGCTGTTTTAAGGTTTAGTCACAGGATAAAAGAATGTGCGAAAAAGAAGAAAAAGCTGAAAGAGAAAAAGAGTCAGACCCATAAAACAAAGTGGCGTTCTACAGTCTTTTGCAGAAAAACAGGATACATGGACCTTTGACAGGCTTGCCTCTACATCAGTTTGTCCCATTTTTCATGTTTAGCTGGGGGTTTATTCGGACATGTCGGATGAGCTGTGCACTAATTTATGTGAATGGTTTATTTCACATCAGTAAATATAACATTGTTGGGTTATTGGTTATGCCAAAAAGGAAAACCAACTAGGGAAGCATTATAAAGAGGAAAGAGCAGTTATTAACTGCATGTTACTTAATTTTTTCTTTTTCTTCCAATTGAGCTCCACTCCAATTTTATTTTTCATTCGGCCAGCCCCGGGATTGAACCAGCAACGTTTTGCTCACAAGCTGACTTCTCCAATCTTTAAACCACCACAGCCTCGTCATATGACATTGTTAATATGACCGTATTGATCACTGGTCGGAAATTTGCGCTGGCAAGCTTGAAGCAAGCCAGCAGCATGTAAAGTAATTCAAATTTGAATTATTGGATTCAAAACATGTGGTCATCCACTCAGCATATAAAGTCAATAAAGGTAACGCTATCATGGCATCATCACATGATCATCACATCATCACAAACATATTAACATATTAATTTGCTAATACCCAAACAATGTTATATTTACTGATGTGAATAAACCATTCTGCATAAAGAGCACTTTGACTTTTAGTAAGTATGTTTTGGAGCTTATACTTTTGTACTTTAACATTTTGAATGCAGGAATTTTACTTGTAAGTGTTTCTATAAGTTGGTATTGATACTTCAATTTAGGTGAAAGCTTTTAAGTAGCGCTTCCATGTGTCGTATCACAGAGTGGAGTGTTAGAGTCTAAAATCGAGCTCTTATGCACTATAGTGCAATCGCTCTCAGAGGTCCCATAGAAATGTTCTCTCCTTCCCAAGAGAATTCCAAATCAAAGTGTCCCCACTGTCTTTTTTTCCTCCTGGTCTTTTCAGTTGACTTTACCTTTACCAAACAGAAAAGTGTGTGATTCTGTTCCTTCACTGTATGGGACCAGTCTGATACCTTCAGGGGCTGGTGCTGATGGATTGCTGCTGCTTCAATGGATCAGAGAGGTGTCTTAGAGTACATACATGTAGGAAATGACCATGTAGGTAGATAGATCATCAACATTTACACAAACATGTGCTGCTCCTTGCACAACAAATACAATTTTTTAAATGTATTATATAAGTGATATTGGTATTTGGTATTTATGGATATGTGTTTTCATAGAAGACTGCTCCAGGTATTGTATTCTCTGTAGGTGATGACCCACAGTAGTTACTGTAGCTAGAAAATGCCCCATGGTATATGTTGGTATTTACAAGGGACTTTCATTATGACTGATTTCTTTTTTGCACATTCAGTGCAGTTTGCATTAGCTTATGTCAGCAAATGACTTCCATTTGATCCAAAACACCCAAGATCGATTTACTCTGCAAAGAGGAATAGCCCTATTTGAAATATTCTAATGCAAGTTCTGCCCTGGAGTTAAAACAATCAAACAGATGTATTAGTCAGTGCTACCTCTCTATTCCTGCCAGTCTGAATACTTCACTCTCTCCCTTCTTATTTCCTTTTAATTCTCTAGGACTGTTGGTCTTCATTGGCCCTTTAGCTTCAGTCTGTTGTGGGTATTAGAAACATGTTAACAGAGAGATGAAATGTAATTCATCAGGGCTGACACCAAATCTCCAGAATGACAAGGCTTCGGCAGGATCTTAGACTTTATTGGCCAGGAGATGAATGGACCAGAGGAGTAATTCAAAGTGAAAAATCAGTCCTTTGAGAAATAGATCCTCTTATTCCAGGCACTGTGAAAAATTCCTATTAGAAAATAGAGCAGTTTTTCTCCACCACCCTAATTTACAGTTGGCAGTTAGGCGACACACTATACCTTAACTGTGCAATCCAATTGCTTGGAACCAGATTGATTTCGAAGGTAGAAAATAACAATGATAATTCCTTTACTTTCTAGGCAAGTGTTGTGTCCCTTGCACACATCTCTCGAGACATTTAAGCCAAAATCTTTAATTAGATAACATACGTTTTAGCTAAGTTTACGGAGAAAATATTTGAAGACATGCAATTTCAATAATTATGACCTGAAACTTAGGACTTGTAAATAACAAATAGTCCTTCTCCGTGATGAAGAGGTATTCACGTTAGTAGCTTTTTACAATATTCATGTCATACTTTTGAAAGTTTGTAGTAATTTACAGCAAACACTTAAACTTTCAAATCCAGAAATTATTATCGGTACTGTTATTGCTTGTTCAGTGTTTGAAATCAAAAAAATTTAAAATGGACTTCAGGGAAAACTAATTTTAATTAGTGTAACTTACCTTAAGTTTCCCAGCCTTGTCTGTTTCTGTCACCATCTCTGCTCACTGACATGGTTTTGCAAACCAGAGCTCAAGTTCAACTAGAAGAGACGTCGCCACTAAGAATTTGCGATGAACATTTATCCATTATCTGTAGCCGCTGAGCAGGAGATGAGGTACAACCTGGACAGGTCACCAGTTTTGCTCAGGACAAACACAGAGAGAGACATATGCAGATATACAACCATTCACACTCATAATCACACCTACAGGCAATTTAGAGTCACCAATTAACCTACCATGCATGTCTTTGGACTGTGGGAGGCAGGAGGAAACCCACAAATGCACAGAGAAAATGCACACAGAAAGGCTGCAGCCAGCCAGGATTCAAACCTGGGACCTTCTAGCCGTGAGGTTGGAGTGGTAACCACTCCACGACTGTGCTGCCCTGCAATGAACGTGATTTATATTAATAATGTTTTGGCACAGACTCAGATGATGGTGCATCTAAGGCTGAAGCAGATCCCGGCTCAGCATTCTGCAGGAAGATGTCTGGGAGTCTGGCCCAGTCAGGAGACTTGAGCCTTCTGCTGAGTGGAGTTGGGATGGTGGAAAAGCAAGAAAGATAATAGGGAAAAGGGGAGTTTCTAAATGAGAAGAGACACAATAAAGGGACTGAATGTGTGCAGTGATTGGATGAAAAATGAAATGGACAGAAAAGAGTGACTAAACCAGAGAGGTGTGTGTGCATCTGGCTCAGCTTTAGAGCTGAATGACAGGAAGGTTCTGTTAGTTATATTGGACACGTACTGAGTGGAAGTCAGTTGTATATCGGTTTCCTTTATATCACAAACACAAACTCAGAAATTAACTTAGAATACAGACACGTTGCCAGGTAAAATTTTTTATTCTTTAATAACTTAATCTCTATCATGATCTATCATCTAACAGTCCACTCCATATGATTTTTGGTGATAACACAATAAAGAAAATTTTGATTAATTTCCTCTGTAGACAACATGATCTTTTGTCTTTGACAAAGGTTAAGCTTTCATCCTTATATCAATAATTAGATTTGTAATGGGAAAAATATTGTGAGTAAGGGGAACGTCTCTGTGGTCTCTGTGGTTAGGTGAGCAATGGATGTTTCACTTTGCCCTGCTACAGCAGTAGAGCAGCACAGCAGTAGAGAGATTTTCATTCCTCAACACTGAGATTTTTAGGTTGATGGTCCAGAGCATAATGTTCCGCATTGTATTCAGGGTGAATAAAAGCAAGTCATATTTTTCTTCTAAGCACAGGACATAAACAAACCATTGTCCCAGCTCAGATACAACATGCAGGACAGCTGGTGTAAAAATGATTCATAGTGTTAGTTCATAATTTGTACCACCTGTTCCTAAAAAAAAAACTGAAATTATGTTTGACAGTCCTATAAAATATCCAGTAATATTGTCAAAATCTCATATTGGTGCCTTATACAATACAGTACATGCCTGAACACAACCAAATACAAGAATTATTGTCTGAATTATAATACAGTGGCTTTAAAAAGGTTTTGGTTTAATTTGGGTCCCCACATGATACTGCACTGAAGTAAGGTGAGGATGCTTTTCAGTAAATTGTGTCAGAAATACATTTTTTCGTTTACTAATCAATTTCATCCAAAGTTCAGATAAAAATAAAATCCTTCTTTGAAAATAACAACCAAAGTGGTTGTTGCAGGCATCTTGGAGGACTTCCTGATGTTCTTCCATGGATTTAGGCTGTCTCAGGAATCTCAGACTGGTTCTGTTGTTTGATCAGACCTCTGTGGGAGCCTTAGCATCCATTACTGGCCTTCTTGTTTTTCTTGTTGCTGAAAATAGTTCTTTGTGACTCTAGCTGTATTGTCAGGGTTGTTGCCATCCTGAAGAATTAATCTGGGACTAATCAGACAGATCCCTGATGATGCTGAGTGATGGTTAGGAATTTAAAAATCTAAAGGGAGTTTAATGTTAGCAGTACTGCATGTGGTGATATATATGAAACCCACATTAACATGCTGCATATTACACTAAAATTAAAAAGCCAGCAACTATGAAGTGAATATAGACATCTCTTTATCTAAGTCAATTCATTTTACACAACAACAACAATGATAATAATTATAATAATTATTTGTGTCATCAAATTATTCTAAGAGGACTTAAAATTGTTGACTTTTACACATGGTTCTGAAATGATCCTGGAGACATCAAAGAACTAATAACATTCACATTTATTTTTATCACGGTATGTAAAATGATACAAAAAAAAAAGATTTGTGTCCTCTTATCACCATGGCATTTTCTAAAGCGAGTCATCACACAGCAACTGAGCTCCTGTCTGACACAGTATGGCTTAATTTAACATGGACAGAAATTCAAAATATCAGGAAAGGCAAATTCAGATTGACTGAAGATTCTTAGTGTCTCTTGGCACTTCAGTGACATGTTAGCTGCCGTTTTTTTTTTTGTTTTTTTTTTGAGGATCAAATGGTCATCATCAGTTCGTATTACTCTGTGGCATTTAGGAAACAGGAGGACATAATCTTCCTATGCTGCATCTCCTTGTAATCACCTTCTCCCCAAGATTAATGATAGGAAATGGGTCTTTAGACAGAGATGAGTCACCCAGGAAGATCAGCCAAGTGGGAGAACATGAAAATGTCATTTTTAAAAAACTGGAAATCATAGCTGCCATCTACAGTATGTGTTTCTATTTTCAAACAGCTATTAAGCACAGAGGGCAGAGAGGGTTGGACTTTAAACACCCTGTGTCCTCTAGTATTCCAGTTAAATAGCAGATATATGTTACCTGCTGTGGAGATACAGTGATGCTTGTAATAGGTACACGAACCTCCTGCTGAAGTGACCTGCTTGTCCTCTTGGGCACCTCCATTGTCGGATAGTTTTTTCACTCTTTTATTCATTATACCATGGCCAATATTCTCCCCAGGCCCCCATAAAGGTGGATAAAACCTTCTATTACTGGAAAGAAAAACATGCAGCTAGTTGAATTGGTTTCTTTGCAGGTGTTTCTGTGCTAATGTTTGTTTCTGGAAACAGGCCCAATAGATAGTTTAGAAGAAATTGGAGAATTTTTTTATACATTCAGTTTTAGTTGCAGGTCTGGGGACATATTGTGCCCCACTGGAAAAAAAAAATTGGTATATATATTGGGAGATTATATGTTTCTCTCTCCTCCTCTCCTCTCTTTGAATGTGATGGACAAATGCAGATGTATAATGCAATGTTCATTTTCTATTTTCCATTTCATTTAAGTGAACTGTCAAAATGTGAAAAAGGTGTCAACTCCTTCTGGTTAACAAAATGAGACAAGATCAAGATGAGCCTGGAGGAAGATACATGTGATAGATCTCTTTATGTTTTAGATCCAATGAGACTAACCTGTGACAGATGCAGTCTCTTTGCGTTTCCCTCTGTCTGTGTCAAGCTAAATGTATTAAAAACCATTGGAGTGTTTTTTGCATCAACACTGTGTCATATCACATTAGCAATAAGCCCTCAGTCTCTCATGTATCCTTGTGAGGGAAGTTCAGTTTATGTGTGAATTTATATTGTCTGCCCATCAGTGATTCATTTCATATAACCTCTGTGTGTCTCTCACTGTAATCACTAATGCTGGACACACTGGCCTGAAGATGTGATGACAGGAAAGCTGCAGTGTGTTCTACTTGGGGCTGGAGGACAAAATGACTCTGCTGTTCCATAGTGGATTACTATGCTTTCCTTTCACATTACAAGACTGTTTTAGCTTTGTCCCTGAAAGGTTTAAAGCTGTTTTGTGAAATAATGATAGCTGGCTTGAGACTGAAAAATTACTCCCAGATTACTGGTTAAAGAAGAAGAATTACAAATATGAACAAGGCTCTTCCGTTACTCATAGTTTAACTTTTAAAATGCATAGTTTAAACTTTTAAAATTAGACGAGTCAATACAAGAGACAAGATGCTGATTTTGCACTTTCACCTCGCTAGTTCTAATAAAGTTGTGTCAAGTCTGTGCAAGGTGATACACACCTCTACACCAGCACAAAGCAACAGCACAGTGCAAATAATGAAGTTGTGAAATATTTGCCTCAAATAACATAAAAAAAATCTTAGACACTGAATTATGTAATTATGATCAATTACCATTTTTAATTGCTGTAAAAGTGTATTAAGTTTGCTTTTTAACATTATTCTCTGGGGAAAAATATAATAATATTACACTCACTTCTACTTACACACTAATATTGCAACTAATAAAATCACCAAGCTTAAACTACACTTTGGCTTTTGTACCTGTCAGACACATCCTAGAGTATGTTATGGGACAGTTTCCTTATCTGGCTTAAAAAAACTACCAGTTGAACCTGTACTGGCCTTTCCTTGTCTTTTTTTCAGATCGAGCCAGTAATATTCTGAATATTGTGTCAGGCAGCAGGTAAAACATTGTTGGAGGTGACACCCTGCATAACACACAATCCCTTCAAACAAACAAGTAAAAAATGAAAAAATAAACAAACAAACCAGGACATGATATATATACTGTATTTAAGCATATCAGATCAAGCACACACCTGCAGAAATCCAACAAAACTCAACTGATCACTGTGGGTGTCACCCTGACTATAAACTGCCAGATGAATGATTATTATTGATGGTGCTCTAATAGTGCAGTAAAAATCTAAATGAACATTAGGCACTGGCTCACAAAATTGGAACTGTTGTTAATTTATTTTGCTAATCTCCTCTCTACATAACAAGAATGATTGCAATGTCACTTTGACAGGCGTGCTAACAGATCAGCTTACGGCTGATCAATAATATTGTGGTAAAGTCATGCTCTCGTAATGTAATGCAACATGTACTGTAAATTGTTTTCACTACCACTGGACCTTTCCAGGGTTACTGCCTGAAAACATGCGTAAAACAATTTTAATTGGGATGGTTTGTATCACATGCTGCACAAATTCACAGGAAAAAATGCTGGTAAGTGAATTAAAACCCAGCTCTTCCACAGTTGGGACTTGTCAAACAAACAAGGTGAAAGCAATCACGGTAGGAGTCAGATGGGTTCATTAACTTTCATATTTGTTCGGATTTTTTGGGAAAAAAAATCAACCATGTCAAGCTCTTAAAACACAGTTGGCTAATTGCAAATTGTGCATTATCCACAGGCAGGATGCTTTTCTGCCATCATCCGTATTGTTTCAGTTTTCACAACCAACAAACAACACAAACAATGTTTATTTTGTGACTTTGTTTTTGCTCCTGCCTCCCCCAAACGCACACACACAAATTTACTCCCGCATTCACATGATTTAATAGGATTGTGTCATACCGTGTCGCTGATGTAAGATGTATCTAAATGTTTATGTGGTGCCAGGTCAGCAAGGCCAGTGGTACAAATTGAGAGCCAATGAAAGGAAATGTCATCTGCATGACTCTCACATCACATCGCATCACGCTGCTCACAGCATGACAGCTTTTTAGATATGTTGATTTTTTTGCAGCCAATTTACTCAAGCAAACCAACTCAGAGTCCTTTGGGTTTGGAAATATCAAATGCCTGTAACCATGGAAACAATATTGAACAGAAAATAAGAGTCAGCTGTTGATAATGCTGCACAGTCAAGATTAGACTTTAAGTTTTTTTAGAAATAGTTTAGGTTTTGTGCACTTTTTCACATTAGGAACCATTTAATATGATAAAAACAAAATATTTACAGGGTGTGCATTCATAATATTATGAAAAACTGCATACAACACAATTTTCTCCAGCCACTTTGTCTGACTGCGGTTTTGAAGTTGACATGGTTATTTTTAGGGATTCACAGCACGTTAAGAGAAGATTGTCTGGCTTAATACAGAACAAAAGGAAGTGGAGTATGTCTAGTAGATTCAACAATTTTAGAAATTTTAGAAATTTACAAGTTACGAGTTAACCCTACAGTCAATTTTGATGATGATGGATTTTTTTTACTACCTGAAATTAAAATTTTAATTCCAGACAGAATTAATGAAAGAATAAATACAAAATAACACAAAATAATCAAATCTGTTCACATTGAATAATTGTTCTTGATTTTTCTACTTAGATTTTCTTTAAATGACAACAATATACTTACATATTTTAGTTGTCACACACAACACATAGCACTTACTAAAATATATAAAACATCTTTATTTTCTATTCCTCTTCCACCTTCTGGGTAAAAGTCAATGCCTGAGTCAAACACTTAGGGGGTGGCTGTATCTCAGCTCGTAAGGCAGTCGTCCCCGGAAGATATTGCATCAGGAAGGGCATCTGGCATAAAATCTGTGCCAAATCAACATGCAGACAATGATCTGCTGTGGTGACCATGAACTAGGCAGAGGAGAGAACTTGTGCCCCATCCACCGCACGACCCTGATTGTTTTGAGCTGGTTAGCATTTTTCAGAAACACAGACAGCTTTTGCTTTTTTACTGGCTGTGACCAGCAACAGCTGACTTAATTTTGAGAAACCCCTAAACACGGACTGGCCACCGCGAGGGGCACTCCTATAAACAACACTTTCCCCCAGGGTGCAGGCCAGCACGTACACCTTGTACAACATAACAAAAACACCTAACAGAACCAGAATATTTAAACACACCTCGAATTGTCAACATAACACAAATTACACACATTCAACACTTCAAAAACACAGAACTAGTTACACGCCTCTACCCATAGTGCCCCAGGTCCAACTATGCCAGTCCGCTAGCTGGTTAGCTAGCCAGGCCATTAGAATATATTTTTATGCCGTATGTCAACCTAGACATAAAAATGTTCAAATATATATCCAATTTAAAAGCAAGTGCTCATTTATTTCAAGAAGAAATATTCATTGATTTTCCCACAAAGTAGGCTGTACATTCCGCTTCTGAAATCTAGCTCTAAGAACCTTTTAATCAGCGGCTCCATCTGTACTGGGATTAATTACATTCTTAATGAAAAAGAGGAGAAAAGTGGCCTCCCACGTCTCTTCTTCCTGAATTACCATTTTCTGGTGTAGCACTATTAAAGATGTGGATTTGAGGAATTCTGGGCATTTGAGATAAATTTAGCTGTTTTATATTATGTTTTAGTCCCGTTTAGCTAAATACATATTTGTGTGATCCATGAAAGTAAATGCATGTTTTTTGCTGAAATCCGTAGGGAAGATCAGTTATTTGTGTCGTTCATTTTGTCCTCATATAAACTGCCTGTCATATTTCATTTTCAAAGCTGAGGTTGAATGCCACAAGATGCACAATGTGGCTAACAACAGAAACAGAAGATTAACATTTAATACAAAATGTCAGAATTCACTTATCCTTGATTCAGAGTTCACTTAGTAAACAGCAGCCTAAGGACCTCAGGTGAGTTTGAATTTCACCATGATCAACAGTGGCTTAATTTGCCATCACCTTAATCTTCATTTTGGATGTCTGAATACTGTAAATAAAAACCCACCCAAGGAGGAAGGGCTCCAGGGAAGTTTATTGTAAATATGTTCTGTTTTCCCAGGATGTTATCTATACGATGAATGTAGACATTCAGTAGACATTTTTACAAGGTTTGAAATGAAAGTCTGACATGGTTTTTAGGATGTCTTGTTAGATAATAAACGTCACATTATATGTCGGATATTTTAACAAAGCCAACATGAGTTACATGTGAAGATGCTAAAGGCCAGTTCACTAAGGAACAGAGAAAGAGTTTCTTCATTTGCATAGTCAATTTGAACCATTTCTGGATGACTACAATTGGTTCTAGAAAGATGTGGACATATGAAACCTGTACAGGACAATGGTGGAGAAATGTTCAAACTAAGTCTTAATTTGATGTTCAGACATATAAGTGATTTTTAAAATTGAAACAAATGTCCAGGTTCCTAAACCTGAAATGAAAATCAAGATCAAGATTCTGTCTCATGTAGATGTTTAGATAATGAATTTAGGACCATTTTATATGTCTGATAGTTTAAATTCAAAGTTCACAAAACAGGCCTTGACATTAGAATAAAATAGCATAAAATATAACAAAGATACACAGTAACATCTAGAGTGTGTTTCTTTCAGACCTCCACCTTCAACCTTTTCTTTTCTCAAGACATAGAAACCAACTGTTGAAGCAAGGACGATACCTAAATCTGGATATCTATTAATATCTATTAATAATTGGTTTTGTGGATGAACGTCCAGAGGCTTTCTTGCACATTCATAGGCCTCCTGATGGTCTTAAAGACATGTCCTTGTATTGCCTTTTCTTGTATGGCACTGGAAATCTGAAATAGGTCTTCATAGAATGTCCAAATACTGTACCCATTACCTACATCCACAGATAGATTCCAGAGATAAATAATGTGGGGATTACGATAAGTGGAGGTCTGCACTCACCTTGATGTGCTTTAAAACATTAGACATGAAACAATTGAGCCTATACAACTGCACAACATCCTTCCATCATCTGTACCTGCTTATCTTATTTAGGAAGGCAGGGTACATTCTGCACAGGTCACCAGTCTATCTCAGGGCTA
Organism: Channa argus; assembly: GCF_033026475.1. Classification (NCBI taxonomy): domain Eukaryota; kingdom Metazoa; phylum Chordata; class Actinopteri; order Anabantiformes; family Channidae; genus Channa; species Channa argus. The sequence continues at coordinate 15,906,258 of NC_090207.1, read as the reverse complement.
ACACAGAGAGACATACACAGACAGACAACCATTCACACTCACATTTGCATGCAATTTAGAGTCACCAATTAAGCTAACTAGTAAACTGGAGAACCTGGAAAATAAACGCAAGCAAACTCCAAACAGAAGGGATGTATGAGGCCAGGGGGGCCTTCTAGCTGTGAGGAGGCAGCACTAACCACTTCACCTCCTTGCTGTGCTACTGCACAATATAAAAGGATTTATTTCAAAAGAAACACCAAGCACCCCCCAGCATAGTCCAGTATTGTAATTATTTACGTAATTATTGTTAAAATAATCATTTGCTAAACACATTTTTTTGCAAGCTTGTGGGTGGGTGTTTTAATTTTGGTATGAGTTTAGACTAGAATTTCTACAATTTTTAACCCTCTATTGGGCAAAGGGGCCTTGTATTGTAACTTAAAAACATCACCCTCGCATCTGTAAAACTGCTTACCATTACAAAAAAGGACTGGAATTGATTTTAACAGGTGATCAGAGTCGTCTTGTTTGAAAGCAGTTTTCTAACATGATTACATTACTTATTTGTTTACAATGTTTACATTAGGTTTGAAATGATTCTCACAATGTTTTGGGGTTTCATGCAGTGAGTTATTGCACTAGTTTTTGCACTTTATTGTGAGCAAAAACAGCTTTATTGTGATTTTTTTTAACCCTATGGAGTCGAGGAACCGTTTATGTTAGCTTCTTTGACTTTGATTTCCTGTCTAAACATTATATCCATGAATAAGCCTTCAGGATTTCAATTTAAAATGTCCAAGTATTTTAAGGAGTGCCCTATAAAGGGTTAAACTGAAGAAAAACCCAAATATATTCCTATATCATTTTTCTAAAAAAGCCGGAGCCCCAAAACCTAAAAAAAGTTTTTATGTAAAATTCATCTGAACCCTTCTAATCATTGAGGAGAAGTTTGAGGCTGGTGGGTTAGTGCTGACCTGTAAATCACAGCTAGGCAATTATAAAAAGGAGCTGGGGCCATTAGGAGAGAGGAGGTGTGTGAGTCCATGTGTCATTTTGACTTGTGGAGATTTTATCTCCTTCCTACTAAACTTACCTAAAGCTGCTACTTTTGAGGAGGGAGGAAACAGGCATGTTTCCTGAGAATAAACTTGGAGTTTATTGACTCAGGCATTGATTTTTACCCAGAAGGTAGAAGAGGAGTAGAAAATAAAGAATTACCCCTTTCTATACACAGAAGTCTGTTTTCATAAACTAGTTGTTCCCTCCTCATTCATGCGACAGCTGTATAAAAGTGATATAATTTAGTGTATAATGAGGGCAAATCAAATACGCCAACATAGAGTATTCAAACAAAAGCCTGTTTGTGTTTGGGACACAACCTTTTCTTCATATCATGTACAATGCACCTCTGGGTGAGTAAGTGGTTCAAGTCTAGATACTCCTCCAACAACAAACTGCACTACATGACTGCGACTAACACATTCTCTGCCTCAATTTTTCATCATTAAGGGTAGGTCACATTTTCCACTGGTCAACACTGAAACGATAAAACCCTGCCAGAGGAAAATGCTACATTGCCAGTGCAGAGACACTAACACTGGACTATAACAACTGCCAAACCCCTAATGTGTACTATTGCAGCATACTATAGAAATATCTTACAAACTTTTCAGATGGTCCAATTCCTAACATTCTTGAGACATTGCTAGTTAGTAATGCTCAGTTATCTTTTTATTGCATGTATTTAAGGCCATTTTCTTCCATGTTTCTCATCTGGTAGCCTTTCCCATAATCACTTGCAAAAAAAAAAAAAAAAGAAGAAATACACAAAAGCGAAGTCATTAAGATGTATGAATATTGTGTTGATGAAAACGATTGTGTGTTGGACAGAAGGTGGACAAAATAAAAAACTAATGTGCTTTTTAAGAACTTATTGAGTTAGCCTTGTAACTGATAGAAACCAAAACATTTTATGTATGATCTGAAAGGTTTTCTTTTACTGCTCTTTTTTCCTTTTACGAAGGCAAAGTTTTGGCTGGTCAGTTGGACACAAGTATGAATCTACACAATGTATGAAAGGGCAATGTGTCCATCGCTTTCACAGCCTGCTGTGCTTTGTTCTGACACAGAACCAGTCTATTACCTGGACAAGCATCTGTTAGGTAGAGAAGATAAATGATGTACTAGTACAAGAGCAGGCCCAACTTTTCAATCAGAGACACCTTGAAACCGTTGAATCTAGAGTAGAATGCACTGCACTCATGCTCTACACGTGTCCCACAATGAAGCTCTTTAGGCAACTGATTTCCTATTGGTCATGAATCTCTTTTCAGTAAAGCATCATTTAAGAATAAAATCACAGAAACTGTATGTTTACAGAATTCACTGGCAAATGTCACTGACCCAGGTGGACAAGTGAAACAGAGCACAAATCTGACCACATCTAAACCCCGTCTGTCAGTCATTCTGCGTGTAGTGAAATCCGACCAACTTTCTAAGTCTGAGCTCCACCAAAGCCTGATTTTCTGCATGGTGTTGTTAAATGATGTTTAATGATTAAATAAAAATGTATATAATTTTTAGCAAACTGGCTTATTAAACTCACATTTCACGTCATGTTTCAGGACATGTAAATGTAAGTGCAGTATTAGCTTTAACTCTGTGTTGGTCTCTGATAATGATACACTACAGCTGCCCACTTCAGATTAAAATGTCACAATACAACCAGTAAGAATGAATCAGAGCAACGACATTGAGATCTTTGAAACCAACAACTAGTGAAAGGAAGAATTACTAAAGAAACTAAAGAGTCAGCCCAACTGTACATTATGTGCTTGTATTTATCACTGTGGGTGATCCCATTTCAAATTATACATAGAAATATGAACCATTAATAGTGTGAATGGAAGTCCTAAAATATTTTCAATTCGGAAATAGCAATTACTAGGTATACAGAACTTTAGTTGTGCAAATGTAAAAATCTAATCAGTAAAGACTCATACTCAAACAATAATTTATCCATTAAATATGCCTGAGTAGAACATACAGTATGTAACCCAGAGTGTACTGCATGAAACAGATTTGTTCTTCTCCCTTTGTTCTTGTATTTGCAGGATTCATCAGATCTACACGTGTGACTGCATAGACATATTTTGGTGTAAGTAATTCACCTCTGCTATTTAACTCACAATTAAAGGAGGCTTGTTCTTTTGGGCCAATCATTAATTCCTGTTGTGCACATTTAACCAATTTGATTTTGACTTGACTTGATAGTAGTCTTCTCTTTAACATGTACAATAGTATGTACTTAAATCATTCTTTACTGCAAATGCATTTGGAAGACATCACAGAACATGTTTTATACTTTAAAAACATTTATCTTTGAGGTATAGTTAAATAGAACATATAATAGTGTGTTCTTGTTAAGAGATGTGATTGTATTATGTGTGATATGAAAGATCAACATGATAAAAGTTTTTGCCAAAGGTTGTGAGTAAGGAAGAAAGAATGAGCATGTGATGTCTATAAGATATTGTATCATGGGTAAAGAATGGCTATGGTCTGTTATCTCACAACAACCTCATTCTTGGCTTTATGCACACCCCACTGCTGAGCCTGAGCTGAAAAAAGACAGGGATGAGGGAGACAGATAACAGTAGATAACAGTAATTAATTACTTATCCCTAATGGTTCAGTGGTTTATGTAGTCGTGTAAAGAAAACAAATGGAACCAATTTGATATGAATTAAAATAAAAGGTGATCTTGCACTTTGATTAAAAAAAAAAAGAAAAGAAATCTGGACTGAATCAACCAACTGTCTGTGGTGGATGTGTCACTCTGTGGCAAGAGACCCACTCCTGCTGTTTCTGGGAGGCACAGGCAGCTTTTCTCTCAATTCCTCCGCCTGCCTGGTGATACCAGCAGGTTACATTGCCACCTCTTAAACTTGGCTCCAACCCTGAACCTTTAAGGTCTGTCCTCTCACATGAGCACCACAAACAGGAGAGCAAGCAGTCTCAAAGATGCAGATGCAGTTGCAAAGATGCAACTTACAAATACTGGACATTTTGTAACAAAAATCAAAAGTAGTCCAAAGCCTTGTTAATAGTTACAACTTTTGATATTTACTGCAGGCCTCCAAAAAAGAGGTGGGATCTGTCCTAAGGCTACTTCATAAAGTTAGACAGAATTTGCCAAAGACATGCTCACAGCAGCCAGGGGCATGATCTGTATCATCTCTGTAGCTCTTCTGTAACCATGATCATGATGGGGTCTGAGTCATGTGCTTGGCCTCAATTAAGTCACCACAACTGTTAAAACGTAATTACTTCCTATGTAAAAACAGAGATGCAATTCTTACCTAGATACTATCCTATAGGAGAGGACAATGGTTGCCCTAAAGTGCCTGACTGTAGAACATGTAGTAGTGTATAAGTGAAGACATATTTTCCATTTTGTGTTTTGTAAAGCCAAGGTTTGAAAAGTGCAAAGCAAACTTCAAGACTATGTCAGTCAACACCAAAGTTCACCTTGGTGGATGCAGTTATGCAGTCAGATCCCTAATTAACCAAAATGCTGCAAATAGAGAATAATTTAATGCGACTGGCCTTGAGGTGTACAATGGCATTTACGTAAAATCTTAAAGTGCTTTCAGGACACAATAGATATTTTCTGCTCTCCTGGAAAGGAAGTATGGCATTAAGAGATTAGTACATGACATATTCTTTAATTCCTTTGTGCTGCAGCTGGCTCTTGGCACATCATGTAATCAGCCCCATTATATCGACATGTGCAATCAGCTGCACAGCTGGAGTTTTTCATGACCTTCTACCACAGTTTATCAAGACAAAACTGCCACAGCACTTTTTTCGTAACATTTAAGGCTGATTGTGATTGCCAATGCACCCTTGTCTTGATTGGGTATGATTACATTTCACTATTACATTTATGAAAATCCAATAACCTACAATTAGTGCAACAATTAAAAAAACGCTGACTTGTTGTTTAAACAAACCTTATCTAGTGAAGCAAAAGCACTGTCCTTATCAGCCACGCACGGTAAAGCATTGACTCCACTTTATAGTTTTGGCATTTTACTTACTAGATATGTGACATGAAACTCCCCATTGCATGTTTGATGCAAGTCTGGTGGGTAAATTCATGTGAATTGTATTTGCACCTGCTGGTGTTATTATCTTATTGAAACCCCTACATCAGTAAGGACTGAGAGAGGACATGACTCTATCCTATTTTCCAGCATCAATGCTCTGATGTTCCAGAAAAGCATCATTTTCTTCCCAATACTCATTCTCTTAATTGGCACATCGAGGCTACTGCATTTGGACTTTATGTTGTGAGAGTGAGTTTTCTTCAGTGTGTTGTAGCTGTTGTCTTGAAGTGAAAGATGAAACGCAAAACAACTAAAGAAATTGTTTATGCAAAAAAATAAATGAAGGAGCCTAAAGGGCCACCATCTCATTAAGTCATTTCCATTACAGAAACACACAAACATTCTGTTGTAACAAAACCTAAAACAATTCTTGTCCAACTTCCATGAAGAACACGAAATACGAACACAACGTGGCCTTGCAAAACTTTACACTGGGTATGAAAAACTTTTGCCTCTATCATCTGAGTGATGTCTTCAATAAAATTTTTAAATTGGTTATTGACCGTTTACCACCATGGTGCAAACTAAATGAACAGTTAAAAGGCTGGCATGAAACATATCCTTGAATCGAGCCACGATTACAAAAATGTAGCCCTGAGGGCTCAAATTTCCACCGTATTGACCAACTGACTTTCAAACCAATTTCATATTTATCTTCTTTGGGTTTAATTTGAGGTGAAGTGAACAGCTGATCACATGGCCCATGCTGCCTTCGATGTGGTCTCCTTATCATGGGCAACATCCTGGCACAATAGGTTACTTTTGCTTATATTTTGAAAATCCAGCTTTGTGCTACTCCAATATACATACACTCAGTATTCCCTCACTCAGTGTTTAAGAAAGAAATAATGCACCATTTACGATCAGTATTCTGCCCCGCAAAAAGTGAAATAAAATAATCAAGTATTAAAGATGATGTCCGGAATATCGGCTACATATTTACATAAATATCAAATTGTTCTTCTTCATGTCTTGTATTATGTAATTGAAATATTCTCATTGCACATGGCCTACTTAATTGGAGATGCATGAGTTGAGTTTCTGTTGCAGGACCACATCTTTCACACTTCCTTTGTTAACTCCTTACATTGCTATCTTGTCTGTTTTATGTATTGGACTCCCATAAACGAAGCTCGACAAATTAAAGGCACCACAAGGACAGCTTGCCTATTCTTCATGCATGAAGAAGAGCAACGTGGAAGCCCACAAAGTATATTGTAATTTACACCCTAGAATGTTCTGCAGACATTCACTCACAGACACTTAATGCTTAGCTGTCCCGATTTTAGACTTGGACCCAGATGCAGAGCATAGGGAACAGTTCAGTGTGTGATAAATGAGGCTTAGTATAGAAATATTATGACATTAGCTATGATTGGGCAAGAAAGCCTTTGTGATCTTTAAACCTGTTTCATGAAATGACCTACATGAAGACTTGGAACCTTTGAAGTAGTTCCTACCTCTGTCTCTATATGATTATAAAGCTTTAGATACTGGAAGATTAAACTCCAGGGAATTGGTATTACTTTAAAAAAGTTCATTCTTACTTTTTGTGCTTCACAGTGGTTGCTGAATCCACAGCATACTTTTAATTGTGTGTGTGCGAGTATATCTGTGTGTGTGTGTGCGCGCGTGTGTGTGTCTGTGTCTGTGTGTATGTGTGTGTGCATGTCTCTGATCTCCCCCACCAACTGGATTATAGGACAGTGGAAAATCGTTTTGGAAATGTGACACCTCCCGTGGTTAGCCTGGCATTTTCTAAAAATGCTTTCAGCAATTTACTACCTTTCCTGGTATTGCGTTTATCATTACTCGAGGTAACACTGATATTGCTACTACAGTTACTGTAGAATGTTCTGGCTACACCATAGAAAAATATACATTCAACATTTAATTATTTTGCAGCTTGAAAAAAATCCTTTAGTACACATTTTTTTCAAAAATATTGAAAGAAATTTGTAGTAAAGGACATTGTTGTAAATCTGAACTTGGATTGCTACTTTGTCCAGTCCATTTGATTTGGGGCTCAAGATGATACTTTATTTAAGTTAATTTTTCAAATAAGTTTCAATTTACACGTCTGGACTAGATAAAACACATACAGCAAATATAATTAATGAATTAAAAATGTTCATGTATATGGCATCTAGCTTTAGGCCAGATTATTGCATCTTAATTTTTTACTTTGACAAAATTTTTGTAATTTTTTATTACTTTTTTTTTACTGTACTTTATAAGTTACATTCTGTGTCTGAGCTAAAATCTAATGTGGGCATGCTCACATGATCATGATGTTTATATCTGTTGTGTTCAACATCTTAGTTTATCATGTGATGATCAAAATGTGCAAGCAGTGAACTTTGGTGTGAATGATTACAAGTCTACCTCCATATTTGGACCTGACTCAGAGAAATAACGTTTCATATTTGAACGCAGTTGTTTAACAATACACCAGGTTTACCCTTGGTGGGGTGGGACTTCAACCCACGGCCTTTTGTATCCCAACCAAATTCTGTACCACTGAGCCACCAGGCCCACCTTCTGCTGTTCTTACACACAGCGGTGTTTGTTTCTGGAGGAAAAGTGTCCTTATAGTTTCAGCTTTTAGGTCAGTGCTGAGTTCAAGGTTCCGTAAACTCTTCACGTTTCCGACCTACGATGAAATCTCAGTCTTCTCAGCGGCTTGTGGTTAAGACCTCATTGTACGCAGCCCTGATCATGTCGAGTTCTTCTTTCATAGCCTTGTCTTACATGACAGGAAGACAGGGGGCACTGTCCTTTACGTTACTTTCTTTTATTTGGCACAGCTCTCCAGTCCAGCCCTCTTACATGTACTGTGTTTGTTTATAATTTTCTGGTGAGGACAATAAAGTATGCAGCGGCAACTTCTGACTCCTTGACTCCTTTGGTTGTTTAGTGTATTGCCTCCCCCACCCTCTGGGCAAAGCCCGACTTGCCCGGGGGGGGACATCTTGTTTTTGTGTTTCTCTAGCTGGAACTCAGTTGTGAATTTCTCCTGGCTATATGTGCAACTTGCAACTCCTCATAATCTTTCTGAAAAAGTTTTTTCTTCTTTTGCTTGTGTTCCTTTACCTTAACGCTGATCTTTGAGGCACTGAGGGTCACAGCATTAGAATACTTATCCAACCCCTCCAAATCCAACAGGTCATTAAGCTTCATGTTTTCTTGATGAAGTGGATTATACACCATCTGGTGCTGATTGTGGTCATTTCTACCTGCTATAATTCCCACCTGATGGGTAATTCTCTTCCTCACAGTTCAGCGGTAAGTTTTAAAATGTCTGATAAAATAAGATTACATGAATGGACTTAGTCACTTGATGATCCCACAGAATTTGTTGTTAGATCTTCAAACTTCTATTTCTGCATGCTTACATTCAGAATCTGAAATTTAAGTGTAAACATATATCTTGCCATTCAAAACTGTATAAACTTGAACTAAAAAATAACTTGTAGGATTTATATTTAATTTGAATTTTTTGAAAACCTTGACAATTTGCCCTATGCATGTTTAAGTAAATCTTACTGCTGAAATATCAAGTACAAGTTACTTACCAATATTAAGCAAATGTACTAATCACAATCTGTGACATTTATGAAATGTTTAAGTAAATTCTCCTTAATTATATTTAAGTTACTTGTTAAATTCATTTTAACTGCTCAAGTAGTCAGATATGTTCAGAAGTATCTGTATCATCAATATAACAAGCAAACCCTACTATTTAATGTTATGAAGGAAATAAGTAGATTTCAGTATATTTTTATGTTGCCTTTCTGACTGTTAAATGCTGTAGTAGTTACTAAATGTTTCTACAAATGAAGTAAACTGTGAATTTGTTTGGCCTATTTTTCAGCTTTGGATAAATACAGGTATGGGTTAGCAATGAGTATTCAGCAGTAGTTGTTAATGCAACATAACTCTTTGTGAAGGAACTTAAAAAAGAAATAACTGCGGTGAGAAAGGCTTCTAAAGTGAGTCAGTCAGGATACTCATAAAATGGGATGCAAAAAGTTCAAGATTTTCATATGCTTCATATGCATGCATTCACAAAATGACTTGTAAGAGCACGGAAAGGGGGTTGGATTGACTGCTACTCTGCATTGCAACACATTTCAAGCTTGGTGCAATCGAATACAGCAGCTCTGCCATGAATTCTACTTTTACAAGGTTACAATGATTTCTCGGTTTTTAGGTTGAAACTGTCAGAAATGTGATATTTATTACTGAGGTCATAGTGGTTAGTAGAGTCGCACCGTAGTGCATTATAAGAAGAGGTGGTTCTAATGCTTTGGCCCCCTCATTCATTTTAAATAGGGTTAAGCCCAAAACCCTAAAAAAAACATGTAAAAAGTGGCTTTACTGTATATTAGATTGGTCCTTAGGTGTGGCAGGTTAGGGTTGGGCAATGGTATTGCATGTCTTGCAGATTTATGACTGCATGTCCTCATCTCCCCGTGGGTCCCTGTGATAGGTCAGGACATCTTTTATCATAAATACTGGGCTTTATAGGAATGCTGATAACTGCCACTTCCAAAAATATGAGAAAAATGTGAGCTATGAAACCTGAGATTATTGTGCTTGTGTGTTGTGATTGCATAGGGTTGTGTAGCTTGATAGACCAAAAACAAGCTGCAATTCAGCATCTGACAAATTCTTTAAGCGCCCTAAGGCCTATGTTTTAAATGACACTCTGCGTGTTCATTAAAACATTAAGGACATGTGAATTTAACTGATGGTGCTCCAGCCATTGTAAACACTGCTTTTGCGCGATGCATGAAACTCTCGTACAAGGTGCCCTTCACATTGTTATCTGATTGGCTGGCTTGCTCTCTTTTAGCCAGTAGCTCTAAGGTTATTATGTAGTGCACTGTAATGAAATAAGGTATACTTTATACTGCTGCAAATGGTGACACACCTGTGATAAATTGCCACTGTCCTGTAGATGTCCTCTTTGTGGATATGGCCTAGATGACATAAAAAAATAATTTCATTACCAGTACCTGTCGTACATGTGCGGTGGACAAAAACAAAGCGCTACATCAGGAAATTCAACTCTTGCAAATCTGACATGTATTATTTGTAATCTCTGTTCATCTTATCTTTGTCTTTCAGCCTTACTGATTGGTCAGGTACAGAAACATGGTTTTATCATGTCTGTATAGCTGGTAGGGAGAATTGCATTTAAAGCTGTGCTTTTAAAGGTTTATTTAAAACAACACAGTAGCTTCACACATTAAACACTCTTTTAAAAAATCAATTCAGCACAATTTATCTACGAATGGGCATCGCTCTCTATTTAACATTCACTTTGAACATTCCCAAGGGCAACTGTTTGAGTGACAAGCATTCTGCTCCTATAATGTTTCTAAGCAGGCTGGTATCCCATATGATCTTTCAAAGAACATTACTTTAATTCAGGAAAGGAAAATGGGCTGTTGTCTGCGATTCAGAGTTGTGGGGTAAATTATCCCAAGAGGGTTTCTCTGAACTCATCAAAGCTCTTTCCATAGTTGTCTGCACTCTAATTGGGCAATGCTGAGATGGATTACTAAAATACGGCACCGTATACAGGTTCCTAATCGGAGTAGTAGGAGAAAAAAAAGTCATGTTCTCTCTAGCCTTCCTTGTTTCTGGCCAAGTTTGTTCCCAGAAATGATAGCTCAGCATACAATAGATAGTCTCAACATTGTGATGTTTTATTGTGAGAATAATGCTCCAGATTGCCTTTGGGGTGGTTCTGCCAACTGTATCTGATATTGGGGAAAATATTAAGTATTGCAATTATGCTTTCTGGTTGAGATAGGCCCTTGTACCTATTTTTTTTCCCAGTCGAATTGCTTACTTTGGGATAATTAGTAATCGTTAAGAGATAGGCAATAGGGCATTTATGCACTGTCACGATGCACTGTACCAGACATCCAAGTATTAAGTGGTGCATCATTAGCTGAGAGGTCAGCAGAACTAGAGCCCCTCAGAGAGTCCCACCAGTAAACTATACCTCTGTTAGCATCCAGAGGAAAGAGGGCGCAGTGCTGATGTCAAAGCTTTTCTGTTGCTCCCTTATAAATTACATTTCACAATTTAAGATGATCCATATCAACTGTAGATAGTTAGAAATCTTAATCACAAAAGTTTTACAAGAATTAGAATAAATTGTGGATAACAATGAGGGAAAGTTTCACAATATTTCTGTAACATGACTTATACTCACACTTATAGTTAGATCAAGTTATTTTTACAATAAAAAAAAATTGTATATATTTTAGTAGATCTTATCATAAGTGGTGAATATTTTTATATCTCACTTGTCAGAGTGTCAAACTCAATCACTTTCATTTCTTTGATCTGCCAGATCAGATTTGGCCAGTAGCTGTACAACTTTTGCCTGTAAACTTGTTTGTATGCACATTTGGGGAACAGCATCGTGGCCCATGACGCGATGTCTGTGTTGATTAATGTAAGTGCATTGCCACGGGGTTCGGCAAACATTCCCCTGCACAGCTTAATCGTTAGCAAGACATTTTACCTGTGGTAGTTAGACCATTAGAGATGGCACATGGTGTAATGATGTCTGTACACTTTAGTGTACCTTGAAAAAGGTCACTTGACTGCAAAGGTTGTTGGACTGAACTCTGTAAAAAGTGAGAGTTTCCGCATACTTACTAGACCTGTTACATACACAATACTAAATAAGAAAGAAGAGCTGTTATTTTCACAGAATACAACTTAAAGCATATTAGTATGGGAAAGTAGTTCCTTGCTTATTGAATTATATAACTTCTGTATGTCTTTTTGTTATCCCACCTTTAACAATGTTATGTAAGGATGAAGGTTGAGGTTAATTGGAAGCAAATTGTCTACATCAATATCTGCCAAAAGAAAATGGCTTTAGAGTGAAGCACCTCACCTTGTGCATTGGATCATATGCTTTTTCATTATGTAATGATTTAGTCAAAAAGCTGGCAAATGCAAGGACAGATGGAAATATTTTAAGTCCAATGAAAGATTTTAAGGATCCAATCATGTGAGTCAGTTAAGAAGCATAAGTGCTGCTGCAGTCAACTAGCTTTATGGGAGTGTCCAAGGAGTAGCAGGGCTGCAGTACGTACATTTTCCTGCACACATATCATGTGATATTGGATTTTTATCTGCACAGTTTTAGGTAAAGTGCCAATAGGAAATAAATTAAAAAATGTTCTCACATGCCACTGAAGTTGAGGTTTAAAATGTATTTGCATGTGATATCTTTGCAAATGCAGGGCAGTTGCACCAGGGAGATTGAGGGCGACCTGAGGGAGTCTGCCATGGGGTCTGTGAAGTTACTTTAATATTATGATCTAAACTATTGCCTGAGGCAATTTTATATCTCACCAGTGCCCCTGCTCACCATCCTCTCCTGTCTGAGGACCAGAGGGCCTGTGTCAAATTGTGTATGTGTGGTTCTTGATGGGGTGTGTGTTTTTAAATGCACACCAGCAAGTGTGAAGAGGGGTCTACATGTCATCCCCGCTGCTGTAAGGGATCTTACATGTTCATTCAGTCAGCATAAAATCCTCACTAACACTAGCAAGTGGGTGTGCCCCATACAGCCCAGGGGGACAAGGAAACCTGAGTCCATTCAATAAAAATGAAACAGATAAAAGACCCAAGCTACTGCGGGTAAAATGCAAGCAAAGCAGGAGCTGTCTGATCCTGCCAGCTCCGCTAAGGTCATGAAGACCTTGGTGGTCGAAGCTTTAATTTGAAATAAAGGAAGAATGAAGCGATTTGGAAGCCTCAGGGGTTGGAGGTGGCTGTGTAGGAAGTTCTACAAGAAAGAGGACAATTTTGTTTAACCATAATAAAATTGATGTTAAAACAGCCACACAATGGCACTGAAAGAATGGGGAGATCAGGGTTTTTCTGGTATCTCCATCAGAAGGAAAAGGAATAAGAATTATAGTTAGTCATCTTTGTGGTAAATAGCAAAGAAAAATCTTAAGAAAATCTTTCACATTTCATGTGACCTTTGGGATCATGAACAACACTATAAACTATTTCCTTCTCAAATATCAAAACTAAGTTCTTGAGGCTATGGAAAAAAAAATACTATCAACTATGAATTATGAACATACTATGAACCTAAATGGAAAAGTAGAATGTGGCTAGAAGTCTCATGATAAACTGAAAGAAAATGTTAAGTTAGCAATTAAATCTTTTAGGCAGTCTGATTAAAATCTTAATATGGCACATAATGAAAAAAAAACATTAAACATCTCCTGTCTAATGTTCATTTTAATGGTCATTTAGCTGAAGCCAACTTTCAGATCTTCAAACACAAAATTCAGGCATCTGAGTGAATTTTACATCTGTGGTAAACTTTCAAGTTTTTGTGCCAAAATTGCAAAAAATAGCTGAATGACAGGTACTACTTTGGGTATGAAGTCTTCATGCGACATCAGCAATTACAGATTGAGGGATTGATATTATAGAGGAGGAGAGTCTTCACATGTTTAGGAAATTCTAATTCAAACTATACAGAAACTGAGAGCTTAGATCTTTAGAGAGGTCTTCATCTTTGATCTAAGAGGGTGATTTTTGATCATGTAATACATTGGCAAGAGTTCGACCTGGTGTTTTTTTCTCTTATCTATACACACACACACACACACACACACACATACATAATACAGAAACTGGATATGTGCATAATTTTCAAGCTGGCAGGTTTATAGGGAAATCTGACATTTTGCTTTAAAGTATTACATTGTCAGGCCTTGGGAGGGGATGTTCCTCACATATGTAGGCAATATCAGCTATCACAGGAGTAGTAAATTAATTGCATGGTCTATTAAAGAAGCTAGTGAAGAACTGAGGGACGTGAAAAACCACATAGTGAACAGGCTAGCAGCAGTTGATTTTGAAAACAGAAAGGGAATGAGAGGAAGATTTATCCAAGTGTGACTATCGGGAGCTAAAAGAGAAACACCTGACAGAACAAAATGATAACCAGGCGCGATATTTTTTATCCAGGTTTTATTTCTTGAGTGACACATATTCCCTGCACATGTTTCATTGCATTCCCTTTGCCTGTTACATGGTGAGATGAACATGGAATTAGTCAGATGCCTCGGAAGTAGGCCAAGACCTGTAGAGCACCTGTCCTTTTGAGTGAGTGAGTAATGCAAAGTGATCCATGAATATATATGCATGCACCTACTTGCACACGTGCACAGTCATACACACACAAGAAAGTAATGGACCCGCTGCTGAAACCTGAATAAACGATTGCCCTTTGATACAGTTGTAGCTGTCAGAAGCTAGGCGGCATCATTGATGCAATGGCGAGAAATCCCAGCAGTTTGAGTTTTATTTGTTTTGGAGTTGGTGACAGCACAAGCCAGAGAAATTAATTTGTTTCATCAGAGAATGTGTCTAAACCAATGCACAGCTGCCACCAGTTACTGTTTTTTCATCACGCCCCTGTGAACAGGACATCACTTCAAGCAACAAAGTTCACTTAATTGAAACACTTGTAAACAGAACAGTAATGAAAATAGAAGAACTGTACTCCTAAATGTCATTTCATTCACTGAAGTCCACTTCCAAGAGTTTGTCAAAGTGAAAAAATCAATTTGAACTTTCTTTCTCTTACTCACACACACACAACATTTCCACACAGAAGCATAGCCCACTTGCTTCCAAGCCACAGCTCGTGCCTTCCACTGTGGGGCTTCCTGGAGTATGGGTAATCTGAAACATTAAATCACCATTGACAGAGCAAGTAAGAGGCAGATAGACTGGAAATGTTACAGGACACTGAAGGCACATTTTGTCATATTACACCTTGGAGCTCTACATGCCATTTGAGCAATCAATAACTGGATATAAAACCACAGGGGAAACGCTTCTTGTTTGAGACGACTGCTAAATTAACTGGTTTGTGACAAAGAAAAAAAAAGTAGTGTAGTTTAAAATGAGATAACGTTGAAATGTTGTAACCCCTGCAGACAGTATCATTTACAGTCAAGATAATATTAAGTCTTTATGGTGCAGATACATACATATACTTTTTTTTAAACAGCATCCTACATTTATATATGGATTGAGTAGACATTATTGAAGGTGCGTGGAAGTAGTGATACATTTGTGGTGTTGCCACCAAGCTTATTGGCATTCTGTAAGCTTGCAAGACAGGGGATAATGCACACACAGACAGATGAGTACCAGTGAGAAAGGAGAAGTCTGCACTGCTCAGGACTCCTGGTAAAGAGGAAGAAATATGAAGTAAGTGGTGGTGAGGGGGTTAATAGTTTGGCAAGACCAGATGAAAACGGGAGAGAACAGAAGGGAAATATTTAGTGGCATTGTGTTACTGTGGAGGCCAGTTGGGAATGTCCCAACACAGGGATTGGCATTTAAATTTAGTGCAATGTGAAAGAGGTGAGGTCATTTTGTGTCTGGGAAAGGGTTGTTAGCACAGAGCATGAAGATAAATTACAAAGAGAGCCATTAGATTGGATGGGAAATAAATCACAAGGTGTGACTGTATGTCCAGTGAAAAGTATATTATGCACTTACACAGCACAAATGGACAAATGCAGTTACCAAATTTTTACTGCTCACACTGTCAATAGTCTTGCTAGTGATCTTCTCATATATATATATATATATATATATATATGAAGTGTGATAACATTTTATTTATATATATATATATATATATATATATATATATATATATATATATATATATATATATATATATATATATATATATATATATATATATATATATATCAAACTGATTAGTTTGTTAGAAAATGATGTTGCACTAAATGCCAAACAATTGATGGAAGTCGATCTCATTATTTTGAAGTGGCAAAAAGAGTAAAACAAAGTTTAAAAAGATATATAACAATTGCATAATCAGCCAACAAAAAACTTTCATTCATCATCAGAGGTAACAAAAATGCTAATGGACATCAACGTGCTGAAAATGCACTAAATGTGAAATTTGTATTAAATATGAAAATATATGAATGCCAGTTTTTTGCACCCAACTGTATATATTTAAAATGACTGTTTTGTAGATCCATCCATTATCTGTAGCTGTGTATCCTGTTTAGGGTCACAGGGAGGATGGAGCCTGTCCCAGAGGCTACATTCAGCGAGGGACGCGAACCCACAATCTTCTAGCTGTGACACAGCAGTGCTAACCACCCAACCTGCGGGATTTAAAATTAAATCAGCAACACAGTAAATTTATAGAAGGTGCCTGAATACTTTCTAAATCCACTAAATATTGTATGTAGTGCTGGAAAAATAGGAGTTAGAAGACTGGGTTGGGTACATGATAAAATAAGACAGACAGAGGGGAAATTGCAGAGATAGCCAATCGCTGGGAGAAGCGTGATAACATCTTTCATAACCATTCAAAATAGACACATTGTTTCAGACATTTTTTCACAATATGATATACAGTGAGATACTGTGCTGCTTTGTATGGCTTTTTAGGTCATTTTTTTCCAGTAACTGTAGTGATTTCACTTCCCTAGACAAAATTAATGATGTCTGAGGGAAAGATGAGGTCAAGTCAACACTTTATGTGACAGGCATCCTTACAGGTCAATTAGCTGCACTTATAGTAAAGGGTGTCATATTAACAACAATGTTGAATGTCCTCTTTAGTACCACCTACTATAGGCCTGGTCTGATTTTGCAAAGCATCCGAGAAGCAGAAAATAACTAATTCTGTCACATAACCCAATTTTTCAAAGACCTTGCACCATGGGGAAAGAAAAAATGGGAAGAATAGAAAAGCTACCCCTTACCACCAACAAGGAGTGATTTTTCGTTCTAACGGATGAGAAGGGAGCATATTTCCATTCCAAATGGGCTCAGAGTTATTAGTCATGTTAGTGGGTGTTTGTCACAGCCATAAGCACAGCAAGAATTAATTGTTGAAATCGTGCCCCACAAGCCAATTTGTGGTGTGCAAATGACATTTTGTTAACCTGAGAACCTTAATCAAAAGCACTGAGATGGGGCACACCTAGCAAGTGTGTTTAAGCAATGCCAACAGGTGCAGGCTGACTAATTTGGAAAGCCCGCCAGCTAAAGTAAATGATAAGATTGATGAGAAGATTTACCATTTACCATGTCCACTGGCAAATTGCTAAAACACACCCACAGAATCAGAGCTGTTATATATGCATGCATTTCAACTCAAACCAGTATATTCAATATGTTGTGGAAAAAATTCAAAGCCTTTTCACAGTGCATCAGTAAGATATAACAGGCCCACTTAAAATCACAACAGGTGTTGACTTGAGTGTGGGCGGAACATTTTGCATTGCCCTTCCATTCACAACAAATTTAATCATGTGCTTAATTAACAATTGTAAACACTTAATTGCCAATATTAGTTCGGAGCCTGTGCCTGAATGACTTTCACACTTGATAAATAGTTGTGTGAAATACGATAAGTTGGGTGAAGTGGAACATAAAAAACTAATTTGATGCTCATGAATACAATCCAATTAACCTCCTTCAGGCTTTTTTATATTTACAGCAGGGGATAAATAACATGATTCATGACCTCAGGGGGGAAAAAAGCCTGCAGTGACTAAAAGCAGTCAGGGAACTCAGCAATCCCTAGAGAAGGCTGATGCAATTTGCTTTTCTAAAAGAAATGGCGAAGATATTAATGTGCTGATTAAACATTGGTCATTATATGGTTTAAAAAGTAGGGCTCTACTAATTGTTATGTCTCAATTGTATTTCAATATAAGAAAAGCACAAGGGGATGTGTAATCATCAAAGTGTCCTGCTCATAACTCCTACTGAGGACTTATTTTAGTAACAGCTAATTTTTACTGAAACCCATTTTTCCCCACTCAGTGAGACTAAAGTCCTTTTCAGGTCTGGACACTGCGCAGAGTTGTAACACTCAGTGGGAGACGGTCCGAGTTGGAAGCGTTTCCCGTTGGGAGAAACTCTGCTTGATTTCACTGAGGGATGGTGTCTGGCCAGAGAGGGCAGGAGGCAAAGATACGTAGAAGTAGTCCGCTGCTGGAAACACAGAGTTTGTTAAGAGCACACTGAGGCTGAGGAGTCACCTGATAGAAATGCATTAAATTCTCCTGACATTGAGGACAGTCCAGCATGGCCCACACACAGGCTCACTTACATCATCCAGACTTTGTAGGTGTGCAGGATGCAGTCTAGCTAATGTCTGGATCGTCCGTCTCGGACCTTTGCTTTCTCACATGCAGCTCTCTGGGTAAAGCCTGGAGAAGTTCAGAGTGGCAGTGCAGCTTAATTGACCTCCCCCCCCTTTTTTTTCTCGCACCCTTCTCCCTCTATCACTGGCCTTGTCTGGAGGGGTAAATAATTTATGCCTCTCTTCTGGCATTGTGAGAAATTTATGAATAGAAGAAGCAGAGGAATGGTTGTATTTTTTCTTCCTACTTCTCAGTACCCTTTTCTCAGACTTATCTATATATCCTCACCAAGGTCAAAATAAGTGTATATTTTATAAAGATGGATCACTCTAGCAAAACTCTTATATTCAGACCTGGCCAGTGCTCTCCATGCCAAGATGCACTCTGGCCTTACACTGAGCCCCAGGACACCCATTTCTCACTGTACACACTTGTGTGTCTCTGTGTGCATGCATGCCTTTGACTACAAAATATGGAGCATTAACCCCTGATTTATGCCATAAGCTTACCAAACCAACAAGTGCTAAGAAGGCATATGGGTATAAATACAAATCTGAATAAAACATGCATTTGAAACACAGCACTGGGATTTACAGTGAAAGGTCATAATGAGAATCAGTACTGTCTGTTAACATAGTGCACTCTTTCCACAGCTTACATTTGAGCAACTCCAAACTCCATCCAATTATTGTGATGTACACTGAAATAAGACAATAGGAAAAAAATACATTCCCTCATTATATTCAGAAATATATTTCGAAAGGCTTCTGTAAACTGTGCTTGGCATGATATTCATTCACACTTAGCAACACACAGGGAAATGAGGATATCCCCGTCTGCTATCTGCTAACATCTGTCAGCTCATGTGTATATTTAAGCCTATAGCTGTACAAAATCCATTCCAGCACAAAGAAAAAAGTAAGGATCCCCACCGAGACTCAGAATAGACAAAATCCTGAGACACTATAATTTAGATTCATTATCATTTTTGTTGTAAAAAAAAATATTAGAGTAAAATTTATTTTTTAATTGCTGCATTAGAAGAATAGTGTACTGGTGGACCTTTTAACAGAATGGGTGATGAATTAACTTCCCAACAAAATAATGCTCTTTAATAAGAGTCAGCGTCGCATAATTTTAAGATGGTATTACTGCTGGAAAAAATTCAAGCCTACTGTACACTGAAAAAATAGGAGTGTTGGCAGAAGTGTTTAGGGACAAAATTAAAATACACTGGGATAACAACAATTACATACATAACTGTAAAAGCTGGGTGCAAACGTTTACATGTCCTCTTTTTGAAATGGCAAAAATGTAAAACAAGCATTGTTTCTTCCATCAACATAATATTAATGCACATTCAGCTAGTGCAATTCTTCCTTCATCCCCTTTAGTCCATTTACCAGGAGGGTTGAAATCTTTTGCACCCGGCCGTAAGTGCATTTCACCAACAGTAACATTGTGAGGCTAAATACATCCGCCTGCGTTTTCAAGTGTTATCTATTTGGATGAAACCCAAACATGTCTTCAAAATAGAAAGATTGGAATGGTAACAGACAGGAACTATTTCACAGGCAGTCTGCAGATAAACATGAGAGATGTATGTCTAGAAACATGAAACATATGGATTTGTATCTTTCTGTCTGGATAGAATGGATCTGACAGCAGCAGGGTCAAATGGCCAAAATGAACAGGTAATAACTCCGAAACAAGTTTCATTGGGAATATTATACTATTTTCATTGACTGATCTTTTTTTTTTTTTTTTTTTTTTACAAATTAAATTTCACTTTCTATAAATATGTATGTCTTGTTCCAAAAACTCAAAATTATGTTTTTATTAATTGTTGTGCAACATGACTTTTTGCTTGGTTAATGTGAAATAGTCAATAGCATCTTAGCACTAATATACAATATCCACTGTGCCTGGGTCTGACAGTTTTCATAGAGATTTGCAGAAACTCTGGAAAAATTATTCCAATGGTCCCTAGTTTCAACCAAGACTAAATCTAATGAAGTTTCATATTAATTAAATGGGCCTACATATAAGAAAGACGCATAAAGGAAGTGGGAAAAAAGAACTGACAGCTTAATTTATTTGTCTATCTACAATGAAAACAAAAAGTAGAAAAAAAATTTGTATTAGGTTACTTTCTTGTCAACATGAGTTAATTAAAGACAAATATCCTCCTTACAACCTCTCCACATGCTCCTC
Source organism: Channa argus (assembly GCF_033026475.1). Classification (NCBI taxonomy): domain Eukaryota; kingdom Metazoa; phylum Chordata; class Actinopteri; order Anabantiformes; family Channidae; genus Channa; species Channa argus. Next base: position 15,885,665 of record NC_090207.1, on the reverse strand, counting down.
ACCCACTTCCTCCCTCTCCTGTCATCCTCAACTAATTCGCCCAGCGCCCAAGTGTCAGGGGCCCTAAGTCGTATATTGGTTAATGAAGCATGTAACCTGCATTTCTCCTTCCTCCACTTCCTGCCCTGGGTGACATGTGCTGCTCTTCTGTGCTCTTCACTCCATACAGCATCAAGGGCAGTAGCACTGGGAGGCAGCTTAGTGTTCTCTGCCTGTCTCAACAGTTCTTTTCAAGCCCTGCCAAAATGCTCCTTGGGTACTGTATGCAACATTGCTCGGTGGCCAAACACAGTTTATGGAGGGCACGTCCACACTGACATACTGTCTGTCAGCACAGCTTTGTCATACAGATTCATTGTGTCTGAAATTTTGATGGGTCAATTCACAGATCATCTATTTTTTTCTGAATACATATCTGAGAGTAAACATCCTTGGCTGTTTTGAAAAGGACTTACATGAAAACAAATTTTAAATTAATTTGAAGTCTTAGCCAGAAGAACGGAAATTAATGTCATTATTTGTCTGCATTACTGCTTGCATTTGTGCCAGACCTTTGATATAAAGACGTGTTTACGTTGAGTTGTTAAACCTGTCAACCTGGAGCTCATTAATCCTTGAGGATTTACCTGCAAACAAAATGGATTTCAAGTTGTTTGAGCAGCAAAGACACACAAACAGAGAGCACACACCCACGTAAATGCAACTCAAGTCAAATTACACACGAAATTCTAAAATTGCATTTATGCAATCATACACATATTCATAATTACTGATTAAAATAACCCCCCCACACACACTGTGTATGTTTTTACACACATATTCATATCAGCCACATATTAAAAAAAATATAAATTATAACCATATTTGTGCAGACATTTTGTAAATGTTATGATTCAAAGTTTTACTTTCCCTCTTACTCTTTGGTATGGCTCATTTTTACTGACTTGTTTACTGTTTTGAAGTCTGTGCCCCCTTGCTAAAAGGTCAGCGCACTTTACTATTACGTTCTGTGAGCATGAAATTCCATTTTACCATCAGAGTCAGCCCCACTCATCACTCAAGCCTGATCTTAACTCCAGATTAGATCTTAAAGTTATGGTGTGCATTGTACTCACACCAGTGTTTTAAATATTCTGACAAAAGTAGTCCTGGCACATATGTGCCTGTGTCCACACAAATGTGGATACTGTACATGTTGACTGGTTTTGTCTTTAATGCATTCAGTGACCCTCTAGAAGCAGCTGAGGTGTGATCAGTAAACCTTTCTTACTCAATTGGACACATTCACTATAAAAAGTACAACACCAATTCAAAAAAAGGTGGGGTAATGTGTGAACATAATTAATCAAAGAATCAAATGATTTGAATTTGAAACTGAGATATTTTAACATTTCATGAAAAATGTATGTAAATGTAATCTTTTTGAATTTGATGGGAGCAACACATATCAAAAACGTTATAAGAGGGTGATGTTTACCATTGTGTAGCTTCCCCTCTTCTTTTAACAACTGTCTGTAAACAAATGGGAAGTGAGGAGACCAGTAGCTGGAGTTTAGGAGAGGAATGTTGTTCCCATTCTTGTCTGATGCAGGATTCTAGCTGCTCAGGAGTGCTGGGCCTTTGTAGCTGGATTTTCTTGTTTTATGACGCGTCAAATGCAGATTCTTTAGCTGCACACACACGCACGCACGCACACACACACACACACACACACACACACACACACACACGCACACACACACAAACACACAAACACACAAATTGTAATTCCAAGGTCTATTATCCCAGGTAGCAATTTCCTGTAAAGTATGACCCACTGACCACTTGATCCTTTTCAGGAGCTAAAAGTGAAATTCAATTACTGTTTTTAAGTTTTATTTTCAACATTAGAAGCAAACGTCAGACCTAGTCATTTCAATTAAACTCTGGCTTATTGAACTATAACTGCATTCTATTAACTTTATCTTAATTACTTCTTAGTGTCCTCTGTAACCTTGGGGTTGGCAATGCAGTCCAGTGGCTATGAAGTGTTAGAGGTAGAGGTTTACAAGAAATCACAGCTTACGTGGGTTTTTATATCTGTAATATAACCCAGTTCTCTCTTTAAGATCAATGGACTAATTCAATTTATACTTTTAATGTAGGGCCCCTTGGGAAATGTTGGGTGCTGTGCAGACTTTTCTGTTGCTGAGTAGGTTTTGGACACTGTAATGATTTGTAAGTCAAGTCAAGGCAGAGAAGTTATAGTCTATCTGAGGTGAAATACACAAACTGCTTGGATCTCATTGATCTCAAGGCAGCAGAGATCAGCACTGTAGCTTCTTTTTCTCTGCTGATGTAGAGGCCATGAACTTGTAACCTTTTGCTGTGTCAGCCTGTGTGGGTTTAATTCTCAGCAATCTGCAGGGTCATAAATGATGCTGGCTTAGCAATGTCATTGGTATGTTACACTATTTTAAATTACAATAATTCTCACCACAATGCAAATAACTTATAACACTAAAACATAGTTTATTTTAGATGATAAGAGAAGCATCCTTAATTAAGAATATACAGCTGTGTATCAGACAGTATTGTAAATTGATGTCATTTGTGTCTTTCCTGGCTGCCTGATGTCTTCTCCTTGTTTTGTCAACCTTTGTTTTTGCTTTTCTATTTTGTTTGTGAAATGAATGAATTATGCATTTAGGAGGTCCAGTTTGCATATTGAATTGTGTTTTTAAACAAAGATGATACTGTTCACTATATTAAAATATGCATCACAATTTCTATTAGAATGATTAAAATTTTGTTTTCTCTTGTCTATATGTGGGTTTTATGCCTAGTTGTTTCTGAATTTTGATTACTCTTTTAGAGAAATTTGTATCATCAAGTATTTATTCCCTCAATCGCCCTCTCTCTCTCTCTTTCTCTCCCTGCCGGTCCTTACCGCCCATGCATGAATATACTTACACCTGAGTAAGCATGCTATCATTCATAACACCCTCAGTCTGGGCAGAGATAAATAATAAACCGGGCACAACTGTATAGGCCTCATTTCATATGCCATTTCCATTTTCTTATCAATCACTTTCCTGACTCTTTTGTGGACTATCATTCAATTAAACACCATTATCTGTTTGTATGCTGGGGGAATTTTGCACACCTAAACTGCCCCACAGGGCTCAACCTTTAATCTAAAGCAAAAACATAATTAATCAGAGGAATCACTATTATGGAAAACAAACCAGTTAGGAAGACGGACTTTATCAATTTTCTTTAATTAAAGAAATTACTTCAAGGGAATGTGATGTAATTTTTAATTCACAAAAACAGTACTGAGGTACAGAGTGGAGGGACTTTGAAACATCACTGAAAGGTGTTAAGCAGCAGGGTTTAGCCTGGAGTGTGTTGATGAGGATTTAATTTAAGAGGGATCAGATGACATGTTTGCTCAACCTCTTTTTATCCTGCAGTGCTTATGAATACATGACTGCAACTCATATAAATAATCACTGGGATTGTTTAAAAATTACCGTTAATTTTACAAGAGGAAAGAATAAATGTCAGCTTATGGCATGTTTTTAGAATGTATTCATTACTGGTAAATACCTTGTGAAGAAAACTTGTTAATTCAGTAATAATGTATGATCTAAGTTAAAATTGTTGTCACCAATGTCAATGCATGTGTGAATGACACACTGCAAGGCCTCAGGGCCTTTTCCACCCCGTTGTGATTCCCAAGGCATCAACATCCGTTCCTCAGTTTCTCTTCCAGTCCTTTGGCGTTACATATTGATACTAAAGGTGTCACAGCTGTGAAGCTGACTCATGTTGCCCTGGTGATCCGCAGTCTCTTCTCCCTGCTCTGATTTCCTCCCTCCTCTCGTCTTTCTCCTGGTCCCTAATGAGCGTTCACCTGTTGTCCCCCCCTATATATGCCTCATTCACCTGTCCCTCTTTGCCAGAACGTCTTCCTGCTTTTCCTTAGTAATCTGCGAATCGCTGATCTAAGTACTTCATCTGGTAATATTTTGCACAAGCCAGAAGAGTTAAGAGTTTGATTTTCCTTCTTCTCTGGATTTTTGGTTAATACTTTCTGCTTGTTTCTTACTTTGGTTTTTTGTTGTTAGTTGGTTGGCTTGCTGTGTTTTTGTCTCCCTGTTTTTTTTTTCCCAAGCACTTTTAGTTGTCCCGCACCCTTTTGGTCTCCACTGCAGCACTGCCGCTTCCCACCCTGGTGAATAAGAGATCTAGTTCCTCAGATTATTCCCGTGCCATAGACTATTATTCACCTCTGTCTCTTCTCCTCTTTCAGATCGCCCTACCGCTTTCCGGACACCTCCACCACGCACTCCTGCCCTGAATCGCCACCCCCGGCTGTCCCATCCATTACACATCACCCCCCTCCCCCCTCAATAAAACTCTTATTGCCTTCTACTCCTGTTTTGCTCCATTTTGGGTCCTACTAATCCCTAAAACCTGATAAAAGGTATCAGTTTGGGTCAGTATGAGATGCACAGTGATGTCAGCCAATTATAATAGTAACCCTAGAGCATTGAGCACTAAACTTCTTCTTCTTTTCCTTTCGGCTGCTCCCTTTCAGGGGTCGCCACAGCGAATCATGTGCCTCCATCTAACTCTATCCTCTGCATCCTCTTCACTCACACCAACTAACTTCATGTCCTCCCTCACTACATCCATAAATCTCCTCTTTGGTCTTCCTCTAGACCTCCTGCCTGGCAGCTCCAACCTCAGCATCCTTCTACCGATATATTCACAGTTTCTCCTCTGAACATGTCCAAACCACCTCAATCTGGCCTCTCTGACTTTATCTCCAAAACATCTAACATGAGCTGTCCCTCTGATGTACTCATTCCTGATCCTGTCCATCCTCGTCACTCCCAAAGAGAACCTCAACATCTTAAGCTCTGCTACCTCCAGCTCTGCCTCCTGTCTTTTCTTCAGTGCCACTGTCTCTAAGCCGAACAACATTGCTGGTCTCACCACCGTCTTGAACACCTTTCCTTTCATTCTCGCTGATACTCTTTTATCACACAACACACCTGACACTTTTCTCCACCCGTTCCAACCTGCCTGCACTCGCCTCTTCACCTCTTTTCCACACTCACCGTTGCTCTGAACCGTTGACCCTAAGTACTTAAAGTCCTGCACCTACTTCACCTCTGCTCCCTGTAACCTCACCATTCCACCTGGGTCCCTCTCATTGACACACATGTATTCTGTCTTGCTGCGGCTAAGCTTCATTCCTCTGTTTTCCAGAGCAGACCTCCACCTCTCTAGATTTTCCTCCACCTGCTCCCTGCTCTCACTACAAATAACAATGTCATCTGCAAACATCATAGTCCAGGGAGATTCTTGTCTAACCTCATCTGTCAGTCTGTCCATCACCAGAGCAAACAAGAAGGGGCTCAAAGCCGATCCTTGATGCAGACCCACCTCCACCTTAAACTCCTCTGTCACACCTACAGCACACCTCACCACTGTCTTACAGCTCTCATACATGTCCTGCACCACTCTAACATACTTCTCTGCCACTCCAGACGTCCTCATACAATACCACAGCTCCTCTCTCGGCACCCTGTCATACGCTTTTTCTAAATCTACGAAGACACAATGCAACTCCCTATGACCCTCTCTGTACTTCTCCATCAGCGTCCTCAAAGCAAATACTGCATCTGTTGTACTCTTTCTAGGCATGAAACCATATTGCTGCTCACAAATGCTCACCTCTGCCCTTAGCCGAGCTTCCACTACTCTTTCCCACAACTTCATTGTGTGACTCATCAGCTTTATTCCTCTGTAGTTGCCACAGCTCTGCACATCTCCCTTGTTCTTAAAAATTGGTACCAGTACACTTTTCCTCCAGTCCTCTGGCATCCTCTCAGTCTCCAAGATCTTGTTAAACAAACTAGTCAAAAACTCTACTGCCACCTCTCCTAGACACTTCCATACCTCCACAGGTATGTCATCAGGACCAACTGCTTTTCCGCTCTTCATCCTCTTCAATGTCCTCCTCACTTCACTCTTACTAATCTTTGCTACTTCCTGCTCCACACCAGTCACCTCTTCTACTCTTCGTTCCCTTTCATTTTCCTCGTTCATCAACTCTTCAAAGTACTCCTTCCATCTTCCCATCACACTCCTGGCACCTGTCAATACATTTCCATCCTTATCTTTAATCACTCTAACCTGCTGCACATCCTTTCTATCTCTATCTCTTTGTCTGGCCAACCTGTACAAATCCACCTCTCCCTCTTTAGTGTCCAACCTAGCATACAAGTCCTCATATGCTCTTTGTTTGGCCTTTGCCACCTCTATCTTCACCTTACGCTGTATCTCCCTGTACTCCTGTCTACTCTCTTCAGTCCTCTCAGTGTCCCACTTCTTCTTAGCTAACCTCTTTCTCTGTATACACTCCTGAACTTCCTCGTTCCACCACCAAGTCTCCTTGTCCGCTTTCCTCTTTCCAGATGACACACCGAGTACCCTCCTACCTGTCTCCCTGATCAAATTAGCTGTAGTAGTCCAGTCATCTGGAAGCACCTCCAAACCACCCAGAGTCTGTCTCAGCAAATCCCTGAAAACTAAACGACATTCTTCCTTTTTCAACTTCCACCACTTCGTCCTCTGCTCTGCCTTAGTCCTCCTTATCTTCCTCACCACCAGCATCATTTTACACACCACCATCCTGTGTTGTCTGGCTACACTCTCCCCTACCAATGCTTTACAGTCACTGATCTCTTTCAGATTACAACGTCTACACAAGATGTAGTCTACCTGAGTGCTTCTCCCTCCGCTCTTGTACGTCACCCTATGTTCCTGCCTCTTCTGAAAGAAAGTGTTTACTACAGCCATTTCCATCCTCTTTGCAAAGTCAACCACCATCTGACCTTCTGCGTTCCTGTCCTGAACACCAAACCTGCCCATAACAGTCTCATCACCTCTGTTCCCTTCACCTACATGCCCATTGAAATCTGCACCAATGACAACTCTCTCACCTCTGGGGATGCTCTGCATCACTTCATCTAACTCACTCCAGAATTTCTCCTTCTCTTCTAACTCACATCCTACCTGTGGGGCATAACCACTCACAACATTGAACATCACCCCTTCAACTTCTAGCTTCAGACTCATCAACCTGTCTGATACTCTTTTCACCTCTAGAACATTCCTCACAAAATCCTCTTTCAATATAACTCCTACTCCATTTCTCTTCCTATCTGACCCATGGTAAAACAACTTAAACCCTGCTCCTAAGCTTCTAGCCTTGCTGCCTTTCCACCTGGTCTCCTGGACACACAGTATGTCCACCTTCCTTCTCTGCATCATGTCGATCAACTCCCTAGCCTTCCCTGTCATAGTACCAACATTCAAAGTCCCTACTGTCAGTCCTACATTCTTAGCTTTCCTCTTCTCTCTCTGCCTACGAACACACCTTCCTCCTCTTCTTCTTCGTCTTCGACCAACAGTAGTCCAATTTCCACCGGTACCCTGTAGGTCAACAGCACCGGTGGCGGTCGTTGTTAACCCGGGCCCCGACCGATCCGGTATGGAAGTCTTTGTCACGATTCGCATGTTTGATTTGGCATGTGTTTTACACCCTTCCTGCCACAACCCTCTGCATTTATCCAGACTTGGGACTGGCACAAGAAGACACTGGCTTGTGCCCCCTTGCGGTTGCATTAGCATTGAGCACTAAACTAATTAGCATATAAAGCTGAAAGTCCTCATAGTGAGGTGATGAAGGGTGTGACAGGCAGGCCCTTTTTTTTTTAAAGCATGATGGGTATCAATTTTAATTTGACACCTTTGGAAATATGTTTTTAAAAATAAGCATTTTTTTTTGTTTATTCACCAGTGTAATTATAGTTTGATAATTTTTTTGTTTACTTTATATTATATTTATGTTGAAAAAGGCAAAGATCTGCTAGTTTAAATGTTGATTCCTTGAGGAAGGCCATGGATTTTGAAAACATGATTCAGAAGTATTTCAGTGATTTCCAGTTTCCAGTATTTACTTGATGGCAGAAGGAATGACACCAATCTAGTACCTTGGAACTGAGCTGACCAGGAACAAATAGAAGTCCACTGGGACAAGCAGAGGGAACTGGAACATTAGGCTGGGCTCAGGACACCTCTTCTTCAATCACCAGCCAGGTGAGAACAAAATGGACAGATGATGGTTAGATGAAATTAGGTTACTCATGAGCAGGGGAAGCATCAAAGGTACCGGACAGGGCATCAGCTTTCGTGTTTTTGTGACCTGGTTGATAGCTAAGTTAAACTGAAAGTGAGTGATTTAAGAAATATCAAATATCAAATATCTTCGTTTTTGCACAAAATCCTCTTCTAATTCTTAATAAAGTAATCGTAGTCCAACAATGTTCAACTTAAAGTCACTTACTGCGAAGTAAAGACCTTATACTGATAATTAAATACAAACATAATAATGATTCACACAAATTGGCCCTTAAGTTTGGCAGCAGAATATGATAAATCTGTGAGATATAAATTAACGTTGATTAATTTATTTTTCTTGATTGTTCAAATTGATTCTAACAAAAGCTGTTTGAATGCAGGTTTTTTTGTTAGACAGATATCAGAATGAGCTTGATTTCCACTTAAGTAGGACAAGTAGGGGTCATTCACTGCTTCGGTGATAGAAAAATTCAAAGACATTAACTCAAAAGAGAAAGATGTCTGGATAACCTTTGGTTAGATAATATTTAACTTTAGTTTTAAATGTACAACATCCAATATTAGTTATTTTAATATGAAGAGGTATTTGACATCTGACATTTTACATCCTTTAAAATAAAATGAGGCGAATCAAAAAAATTAACTTAAATAACTTTTTTTTATTTTTCACACTTCCCAATTTTTAAACAGAAGTAGCAGAGAACAGGCTGCTTAAATTCAGTTGTAAGTCATTACATAGGAAAAATTGCAAAATTTAAAAACTTGCATCCTGTTTTTCGATGAAAAAACAGACAAACTTTCGCTCTTTTCCAAAATATCCAAAACAATTTTTAAAAATGGCTGTGGGCAATTAGGTGAGAAGAACAACAAAGTTTTAAGGTGCAAAGAGGTAGCCACGTACGTTTGTAGTAAGCACTTCATTCTGTATCATTATATCAAAGCAGGCAGCATTTTGCTCATAAACAGAGTTGTCACATGCCGCTTTTTGTGGAACAACTTTGTCGCACCACAGAAACAGGATATTGTCTATGAAAGGCAAAGTAAACATTTAGCAATGGAGGAAACAGTCTCCTCTTTGTCCGGTGTAAGTGTGGAAGCTGCCACTAACAACTAGACCTCGATTATGTTTCCCCCCCACCACAGGTAAGAAAGATTAACATAAATTATGTATAACGTCAGTTGTGATGCAATATAAATGGCTATTATGGCGGAACTTTAATCCATTTTCACTTTCAGTCTATTTTGTTGGCTCTGATTTAAAGCTAACCAACTTAGCCTGTAAGTCACATATTACTAAGCCATTGCTTATAACAGTAATACTGTTTACTTGTGTGAGATACCACATTACATAACAGGTTAAGTGCTGTCTTGATGTGTTCAGGGAAATTATCAAATGTAGATCACATAATGCAGTCCAGGCTGTTTGGAAGCATCGAGAACCCAATATGCAGTTCCTACAGATAGGCCTGACTTTTTAGTGTTACTCCTTATAATTTTTACAATACATGTAAACAGTTGGCTAATGCTACCGTTTCTACTGAGACATGGGTCTTACAAGGCTACTTTAGTTAGCCATAGTGTATAGATGCTGTAAGCTTAGGTCAGAGTACAGTTGTTAATGGACTGCAGGAGAGAGGGTGTACTGCCAGGTTGTGCTTACCTGTTGAGAGTTACATGCATGTATTTCCCTTGAGTTAACTTGTGTTTAGGGTCAGGGCAAGGTTGGGCTTAGGTTAAAGTCAGGGGATACAATTCTTCTAGGCATGCAATACTTCAATTGTGATTGAAATAGACTCTATAAAGTAGTACTTGGCCATGTACCATTTGTGCACGGTTAATGCTGATTAAACACAAGATGTAAACCATCCTATCCTTTTTTGTTATACAGCACAAACTCATTCTACAGGTAAAAGCACCTGGCCAGTAAATCTTTAAAGACTGTGACTATAAAATATAAGAGTTGGTGGGATATTGTGGCATAGAAAAGATGTTAATGTTTCTCAGGATCCTCTTACCTTTTTTCCTTTTTAGTGCCCGCCCCCCTCTTTGTGGAAGATGACATTGCCTTTTGTGGCATCACCCATTGCTTCAAGGCAAGTTTGAATAAATTATTGAATGCACCTCAGGAAAAGCGTTTATTGACTGAAAAGTATTCAGACAACATAGCAATCAAACTGAGCTTAGCCTAAGGATATTTCCATATTCTTTTCCTTAGTGGATGGTTGAAGAGTACTTGCAGATTAAGAAAAGAATCAGGAGCTGCAATATATTAGAAAACTGATCAAGGTCAACTGTTTTGCAAATAGATGTTTACATTTTTTGATGCTCAATTTGCTGCCAGAAGAACAGAACTTCTGGGAGAAATGTCTGTGTTAATATGGAGAAAAATGTATGAATGTGAAGGAGAATGCTGGTGAATATAAATTCAATGCAACAAAATAAAAAAACATAATGAGGCAGTTAGTGAAAGTCCCAGGTGATTATCAGTCATCATCATCAAATGTAGCAGAATTTCATTGTTATATGCAGTTGCATTTGCCCCACATCTTAAAATTCTGTGCATTGGCAAAATGTACAAACTAAAAATAAATATGTATTTAAATAGCTCAACACAACTAATGCTGCAAGTGGTTCCTTTAAAGTCAAAACAAACTACAACTTGTAATGAGTTCTGCAGTCAATTATTCAACCTCCTGAACAGAATCCCTCATAACATCAGAGGTATTGTCTCAAGCACATCTGATGCAACTATTTGAGGGCTTCATTAGTTCCACCAGATGTGCTTCAGATACAACACATCAAATGCCTGAACTAGCTTGTTTGTGTGTCATGTTTGACTGCATGTTAGAAATATGGCTCCATTAAAGGAATTGTCAGAAAAAGCAGATCAGAGAAGAGAACATTTTGTGAGAGGCTGCTAAAGGAACAGTGGCTACCTGGAGGTGGCAGAAAATTTAAGCTTTCAATGGCTGCAACCAGATTTCTAAGCAAGAAGTCGAAGGAAAATCCTTAAGCGATTGAAAAAGACCTGCAGCAAGACTTGTGTCAACAGGCATCAAGGTTTCTTACTAAAATTCTGAGATGTGTACTACTATTGACCTAAAAGCACGTGAAAAGTTGGGTCTGATATGATCAAAATTACATAAATAAGTCATAGAAATTTTAGGATTCTCTTCTGTGGAGCAATGAAACAAAACTGGAGCTTTTCAGGACTATAGATCAGTGGTATGTTTGGAGGAAGAAGAAGCATGTGGGCAAAAGACCACCATGCATAAAGTGAAGCATGGTGGTCGCTCGGAGATGCCCTGGGGCTGCTTTCCATTCTCTGGCACTGGAAACCTGCAGTATGTGGAAGGAAAGATGTATTCAACGATATCAAGCATACTTCTAAATCCTCCAAGACTTGCTTACAGTAGTCTTGGAAGCTTCGAGAGTGGTCGTCACTGTCACCTGAATTAAAAATCTCTTGTGGGATTAAAAGAAGGTGTTTCCACCGCATAAACCCCAAAATATAAGTGAACTGGAGTTAATTGTAAGGGATGGACTCAGAACCCTCTAAAACTAAAACTCATCATCTGTGCTACAGCACTCCTAGTTGAGTGCTAGAAGAACCCCTATTGATTTACTTTATGTCTGAATGAGATACAACTGAAAGACCTGCAGCATTAGACTGTAAAGACATCCTTGTGCTTTGATAGGTCATAATTTAATATCGGGATTTAATCCTGTAATCACGCTAAACTGTCAGAAATTTAGTCAATCCCAAATTCGGCACATCTAGGATTCACCTAATAGCGACTTGCACGCCGGCCACTGCAGTTTGACCAATGCTGCAGTTGTACAGGCATTTCCTTCTAGACTGAAGCTTTGTATTAAAACAAACCCTTCCAGCTCTGTCTACAGTTTAGCTAAAACTGGTAAAATGAAATAAAACATTAACCTGTTTCTTTTTATCAGGTCTGCGAAAGAAAACATACAAACAAACACAACTCTTGCCAATGGATGAGCCAACACATTTTTCTCTCCCCTCTATCCACACAGACCTATTTCTAAAATAACAGCAGTTCACTTATCAGTGTGGGGAAATTAACCTTACTTTTCCTGTTTTATCATCAAATAGCGTGTCAGTCTTGTGTTTATGAGATTTAAAAGTATGAGGCATTAATTTCAAGTATCCAAGATAATTATTATCTTTTTTTTATGTACCTTTGCTTTAGAACTGGTGTATCTCAACACCCTGCACTGTGAAAAGAGGTGTTATCACATACACAGCGGATTTCAAACCTTTAGAGTTATCGGTTTGACTGCACAAAGTGTTTTGGAGAACTGCCCCTTCTAAGCTCCTCTGATCCCATTTTAAATTGCTAAGTGGGTTTTTTCAGACTGTTGTGTGGAAAGATTCCAACTGCTGTGTAACTGCTGCCAATAGAAATGTTCGAAATGAGGAAAGAAATTATTTGTATAAATCACATTACTGAAGTAGGCTACATATAAAATTATTTAGCTCTGCAATGCTTCTATAAAGTAAGGTATGTTTGGAGTTATACATTGATAAAGAGAGAGGAAATACCAAAACTGAATAAAAATGACTGAATTGGTTTATGGTGATGCATGTCAGTCTAACTGCATGTCAGCAAGTCAGTTTCAGAGTCAGTGAATGAGTTGATAAATTAGACCTGGGTTTAGAAATCAAGGAAGGAAAGGAAAAACAGAGCTGGGCATACAGAGAGAATGATGAGGAGCAGTGTGGATTTTAGGTATTTGCACTAGGCTTAGCCTTGGTTAGGGAACTAATACCTCAATTCAGGCCAGTATAACACTCCCATTTCACATATTCATCTCTGACATGCAGACAGCCCTTAAGGTGTGTGTGTGAGAGAGAGAGTAATGCTCATGAGCCTAGTTTTATTTTAGCCCCCATGAGGCTCTGCTGAATTTGTCATACTGCGAAGTTGAATTCTTG